>NW_015558618.1:730779-750309 GCF_001515605.1 Sinocyclocheilus anshuiensis | reverse complement strand
GTGTGTGTGTGTGTCTGTGTGTGTGTGTGTGTGTGTGTGTGTCTCAAACTTGGATATACTGTTTCCATAATGTTCGCCTCAGTCTATCCTACATTATATTATAATCTATTGCAGATTCACCATCTGATGCAAACACTCCACTGAGGCTGATGAAAGTGGTGAGGTACCTCTGTAATATTCACCACTATTCTCTGTTGCAGAGGACAGATGTGTAATTCTCCCAAAATACATCCGAAATTTTGAGAGAGAGAGAGAGAGAGAGATTTTAAATAATTATATTCTTGTTTTTAAGTAAAAAAGAAACACCAAGGTTTTCTTCTTCTTCTTCTTCTTCATTTCATGATTAATGCATCAGGATGTTAAGAAATTATACAGCACTATTACATTAGTAATCAAAGGCATCAAATCACTTTTCCAACGAATATCAAAAGATTCATTATGAATTCACACTATTTTAGTGTAAAAATGCAAAGCTCTGACCTAGAATTGTAGGAATGTGTATCAATTCAGCACCACCATGTCTGGACAGCTCCCAAGAGCCAAAGTGAACAAGCTCAGTATGTTTCAGCAGACGTGTTGAATAACAGCTCAACAACAGAAAAACTAGCCATTATTTGGACGGACATTGTATCTAGAGCTGTAATATTTCTGTAACTACACACATGTAACAACCCTCCGAATGATTTGTGTAAGTACAAATGTGTATCAGGACATGTATAACTACATTTTGTAACAACAATATGTATAAGAGTAATTGGAACAATTTGATCCAAGGGGCGGAGATGGGTAGGTTTAGGGATATGTAAAGTGGGAGGAGTTGGGTCTCAAGTGGGTGGAGTTGGTGCACCACTGTAATACCAGTGTACTTACAGTACATGGTAACTCCTCAGGAACTGTCCACTTAATATAAAGTGTAACATTCTGGACACCAACCACAATTTATATGTAAAGCCTAACTTACTGGCCACTGCTGTGTAACATCAGAGTAATTACATGGTAAATCCATAGGAATTGTTTACTTAATATAAAGTGTAACACTTTCTTTACCAAAAAGTGCTGTTAGTCCTGTTACACATTTCTACTTTCATTACCAAAAAAGTGTTGTTACTAATGTCCAGTTACACATTTGTATTTACACATACCATTCAGTGGGTTGTTACATATGTGTAGTTACACAAACATTACAGCTGTAGATACTATGTACCAATGTGTACTTACACTGTGGTTACATACTATGTACACATCTAGTTACTATGTAAGTACATAGGTATTAGGGCCACAATATAAAGTGGGACCTTATTTTCAGTAGTCCGACTGCAGCAGCACTTTTCGGAACCAAATAACCATTTCCAAGAAACATCAGTGCACACAAATAAATGTACTAATGCAGTAAATTCACACAAAGTTCTGCCATGCTATATTTGTTGCTCTGAGTAGTGGCTGAATCCTTGCACCCACATTTTTTTCTCCCCCAGGATGCAAGTCTATTCAAAGCAAAAGCAATCGTTTTCATTCCTTTTTCTTGGACGACTTAAGTAGAGTGGTCTTAAGCTCCTGGGTGAGAGGCAGGCGCCACATTGGAGATCAATGGGCATGGAAACAGCCTCACACTGGCACCACGACCACCCTCGCCTCCCCTTCCCCTACCGAGTGAGTAATGATTGTAAAGGCCACGTTAAAGCAAGCGGGCATCCGGATGGGCGTGTGGGTGGATGTGAGGACGCACAGATGTGCTCCTGATTTTGAGGTCTAATTGAGCCTCATGTGATGCCTTCAACAACACAGCAATGAGTATTCCCGAATTCAACTTTGACCCTGTGACAAATACTAATTAACACCCAGTGCCAACAAAACCACTTTAGTTGATCTGAAGGCAATGCCAGGGTGCACTGGTAACCAGGACCAGTAAACGCACCAGATGGGAAGGCAAAGCTGCCATGGAGAACAAAGAAAGGAAAAAATAATGTTTTCCATTATGTCAGCCAAACTGCACCATTCACTGTGATTTGGGGCTTTAATTACTGTGTTTCTCTCACATTGTGTCAACGGAGCCAGAAATAGGCCTATTTGGGTGCAATTAAATGGAGGGAATTGAAGGGTTAAGATACAAATGAAGACCCTTGCAAGGTCTTGATAAGATGATTAATACGGGTGCGAAAAGGTCCAGGGGGTCAAATACAGACAGGCTTATACTTCCCATCCTGCTCGGCATCTAAGCCAGAATTCGTGTGACATCACATCTATTGTAGTGCCATCTTTTAAATAGGGGTCTAAGATAACAATCTATCAGCTCACAGGTGCTCAAAAGGCCATCAGCTGCTGGAAAAACGGCTGGCAAACACTCATGAATAAATTACATCTCCACCACCAACATCAATTTTTACATCTTTTTTTCCCACCCACCAGTTTGTTTTCCAGTCCCTGGCAAAGAATAGAGGTGGTTGAGGACTTTTTCAAAGCAGTCCGTACCTACGGCCTAATCTCTGCCAAGCACAGTGCACTAGACTAATCCAAGCATGTGTCGGAAGCTGGGGACTCTCGGCTGTCTCCTTTCATGTATTTGATGCTAATACTAGCAGCCCTGCAGGCGGCTGTTGGCTCCTTCTCAAACTCCATTAGAGAGTAAAGGTCACTCTCTGTGTGAGGAACTCGCACTTCGGTCTTTGATAAGATGCCTGCACATGTTATCTCGGCAAGAAGGTAATGTTTTACCTCAGTTGCCGGATGAAAGGTCGAAGGAAGTGCCGTCATTATATCACGTCCCCTACTGGCTGCGACGCAGTCATAAGTGAGACGGCTCTCAAGAGTTGGCACCATGGTAGACCTAGCTTTCTACCCAGCTGTGGCGCTGATCTATTTCTTTGCCGTGTTTCAGGCAAACAAGGATGGCCGTGTGGATTTGCCCGACAGCGCTTCGGTCAATGTCTTCTGCCTGTTCGTGCTGATTCAGCCGCTGTGTTTGATTATAGGTGGATACACGGGGATGGCCACGTATTTGATTTCTGCATACACATCCTACAACGCCCTGCCCTGGAAAAAGCCGCCAGCTGGTCAGCAGGAGGATACGGAAAAAAACAAGAAGAAAAAGAAGACAAAGACTAAGACACTCTTAATTAAGACTTCAAACAACAGCTTTGCGTAGGCGGGAACAATGTGCATATGCGAAGCCATGTGCTAGATCTCAAGTGTTTTGCAAGATCGCTGTACTTTTTATGAAGAGGATAATGATTACTTTACTATAAAGAAAAGGCTTTGCATTCCTTGCATGTGCATCTCGATGTTCATTGTTTTTTTTTCCCCTCAGCTGTAAATTTCAACCTTTGGTCTAAAGACATTTGGAAAGCAGAATCTCTGTTTACTTAAGGAGAAACAGGAAGAAGGTATTGGGATGAACAGTCGTGAGTGCTGGTCCGAGTTTTTGTCTTGTTGATCGACAGCAGTGGATCGATGGACTTGCTGCTTCTTTAAATGCCACTTTCACAATGTAGTTACACGGCAGCCTGTAAAGACTCGCTCCAAACACCATTTAAAGTGGTTGTAATTTGTAACATACTGATGACTTCGATTTCTCTTCGAACTGCAAAATAAAAAGTCCATACCTGACTTTAGCTACTCGTATATCATGTATATAATTCAAGTTTGATCATGAACGGCTTGATCCCTGTATAATTCATGCTTTGGTGCACACCATTTAAAATCTGTTTGTTTTTCTTCTCTATGAATGTGCCAGAATGAACTGGAATTGTACGCTAAATTAAAAAGACAAATTGGATTTTTAAATGTACATAAAAGTTTAATATACATATGCATAATATGTATCATATATTATAATACATAATAAAAGTTCAACTTTTAAGTTTCACCTGCGTATATTGATTTTTATTATTAATATAATTTAAAAAGAAATGGAAAAGCACAAGCTGGCAAGCAGTTGGCGCAAAAACCAGTCCTGGAAGTGCAAATGTAACTTCCACATATATTTGTAATACCAGAACTGTTTTTGTGCCAACTGCTTACCACGTTTCACTTTTTTCATATTGTTTTATTATATTAATTTTTTATATAATATAAATACATTATATATTAAATTACATTATATCATACATACATATGTAATTTAAAACATGTAATAATAATATTTATTATTTCCTATTTTATTATAATTAAATAAAATAATTTACAAAACAATTTTTTTTAAATGCATCGAAAATTTCTCTTAATTTTCCCCAATAAGATAAATCTGGTAATGCTCCAGCATATGACATGTTGCCATCCATCTCTATCGTTTGCGTTACATGACCTGAATTTAAAGATAACAATAAGTAAACTGCACATATGTGTGATGTGGGTTGGATTAAGTCTTGTGAAGTGTGAAGTTATAGTTTTTTTTCTTACAGTTTTTATCCGAATCTCTCCTCCACTCTGCTTACCTCCATTGCCGTTTGTCTCTCTCTAACACTTTCTCACACATTATTTTTTTTTTACTCTCAGCCTGCAGCTTTGTTTTCAGTAGAGAAGTCTCTTGCAAACTGTGTAAAAGCGGGTCATCCGCGAGCACACAGCCTAGTGCAGAGCAGAGACAACGGTCCCCCTGCGGTGAGCTCAATGAGCCCTGGCCTCTCCGCACCCAGCGATCACAGCGCAGCCACGGCGGCCAGCACCTCTGACAATCTCTCATTATCACCCCTCAGCAGACTCCGCAGGAAGCAGCAGTGCCCCTGAGAGCACGGGGAGAGAAGACCACCTCAGCCCGAGGGGTTCAGAACCGCGGCCAATGGGTGGGACCACCAAAAAATTGCAGATGTGCCTCAGCAAGATACACAGAGATGAATAAAAGGCTTGTGCTAACGTATGACTGCATGTGTCATGTCTCCTCCGGAGCATATTAAGCATTTCCTGGCAAGTCTAATAGTCGTCGACTATAGTCACACCATTTAAGCATATAATGGCTTAAAAGTTTTCCATCTTATTTATTTACCCATATGTCATTCCAAACTCATTTCTTTTATTCATAAATCTCAAAATGATTGACTCTTTTCCATATAATGAACGTGAATGGAGACTTTGCCTGTCAAGCTCTAATATGGACTACTTTTAGGATATTTTACAGGTGCTTTTTTTGTCGTGACTTGTGTCCCAAACATTCAGAAGCCGAACAACAACTTTCTGTGGCAAATAGAAAGATTTAAAGTGTCATTCACTGAAAAGTTTGCCCTCTGCACTGATTCAAAAATGGCATCATGTGGCAATATTTTTTACATTTTTAGTCAATGACCGCTTACATTTCAGTCTGTTTCAGTGTTAATCACATCAACAAGTTCAGATGAAAATATTTATTAACAAAGGTTTTTGAATTTTGTCAATGATAAGGATGTGCATAATACTGTTTATTAAATTAATTAAAACACTGGTGATGTAAGATTTTAACCATGCAGCACTTTTTTATTTTTATTTTGTTTATTTATTTATTTGTATTTTTTTGAATAAAAGTCTATGAAACAAATATAATAGGGGTGTGACGAGACGCTTATCCTACGAGACGAGACGAGACACAAGACTGGGTTCACGAGAACGAGACGAGACGAGATTTTTAGACTTGATTAAATATATAGGGAAAAATAGTATTTTATTCAACTAAAAAAAACACAAAATGCAAAAAAAGTAGGTGCATTTTGAAATCAGCTTGTACTTTATGAAATTAAACATCTATTTTAATACATTTTATGCAGTAATAAACAACATGTAAACACTGCAAAATGTTTTGCCACAAACTCAACTGACAGGCAATTGCACAAAAAATATAAAAAAATAAATAATAAACAACATAAATATCCCTTTAAAGTGGAAGTGAAGCAGTCAGTCAAGTTTACATTATTTAGTAAACTGATTTCCACTTTAATAAAAAAATATATAATAAACACGATTAATGTATGCATTTTAAAGAATAAAGCAGTGGTTCCCAAACTGGGGGGCGCGGCAAGGCTGAGGGATAGTTAGGGCCCTATGAAATCCGTATTATTTTTTTCTAAATTCCATTTTATTTTTTTCCAAATTCCGTTTTTTCCATTAAAATCTTTCTGGACTCCTTTTTAATAGTTAAATTAAATTGTATTAATTAAAAAGCATGTCTTATTAATTCAAATCATGAAACTTACACATTTTCACATCAATGTATTAAAAGTTGAACAAAAATGACATGTTTAGGGCCCTATGAAATGTTTTATTTTTTCTCATCATATTATTTATATTTTTTATTGTTACCAAATTCTGTGTTTTAGCATGTCTAATTATTTGAATGCATAAAACAACTTAATTTATTCATTTTTTTCCTTAAAGTAGCCTTATGAATTATTTTCCCCTCAGAAATTCTGTTGTATATTTACATTTTTCTGGTTATCAAATGAAGGCATAAAACATTAATTTAATTTATCATTTATCTTTTAATTATTGAAAATTAAGCAAACAAGATTTTTTTTTGGCAAACAAAGGGGATTTACTATTAAAATTAAAACATGGAAGAAATGTTTTGTGTGATTATTCCTTAAAAAAATAATGTTTGTTTCATTTTAGTAGTAGTAAGCTATGTACATTCTACTGAAACATAGTTATAGGCACAATGTCTTCAAATCAAACCGGACTTTTACTTTGACGGGTTGCCGTGAATACCTTTACAGTATTGTATATGAGATATGATGCTAGTTTTACTCAAATCGAACGCTACAATGCTCATGAAGTGACTCTCAGAGCAGTTTTGGAGATGTTGTTCATGTGTTTACGTCCTCATTTAGTGAGACGGCAGACGCTGAAATCACCGCGAGTGTCATGCGCGCTTCAGTGTGTGGTATGGTGTTATTGTGTGTGTAGTAAATGAAACCGCGCGTATGCTCCATTCATTAACAGAGACAGGCAGAACATGCAGGATTCATATTTAAATCGACTTTTGCAGCTTAATATTTACAGATACTAGTCCATATCGTGATTTGATTTAAGTGTAATGACCTACTTTTGATTAATTCATTCACAATTTGACAAATTGCGTGACATTCAGCGTTAAGCTGTGAATTCTATTTTTATGACTGGACAAAGACTACACTGCGTAATTTTCCCACTTATCATGCGGCCACTTGCCTGATGTGAACATAAAATATCTTGCATACCACCACTTGTGAACGAACCAGTATAATGCGAGGGTATCGTCACGTTCTCGCGAGATCTGACTGGTCACATCGGATCTCGTGAGATCTCATGCCACGAGATCTCGTCACACCCCTAAAATATAATAATCAATAATATTTGGGATTAAACTGAAGTGCTTTGCTAACAGGTTGATTATGTTGCTTTCATATGCAATCGGAAATTTCCTAATTCCTAATTAATAAATATACGTTAATATATATATGTATACGACAAGATTAAGCAATGTGTGGTGAAAAACTAATAAAGCTTAACAGTCACTACAGCAATGCATCCCTTTTCTGCCATGTTTAAAGTTTATGGCCCACACAACACAAAAACTCAAAATTATTTCCAAGTATCTTGAGACACCATTCCTGCCCAATTTCTAACTAGAAAACTCGTATTTATGATAATTCCATAATTATGATTCACAAGTAACCTTGAACTAAGTTACATGTTAGTCGGCGCACTAAAACATGAATAACTAAAAAGGTTAGTTATTCATGAGGAAAATGCATAACTTTGCACGTTGCTTTTTTAAAATTAATAAAACTGATCAAATGAAACTAACTATAAAACTATTAATTTAGTTGAATTAAATCCCATTTTAGTTAAACTAAAACCAAGCTATGAGTTAACCAAACACTAAAGTTGGAGCACAAATAATGTCAATAATCACTAAAATGAAAATGGCTTCAAGAAGATATGGTGCTTTTGTTGTCATTTTGGAGCACAATAACCAGAATCCCTGTTCACTTTCATTACTGTAAATGAGCGGCCTGTACATTCTTCCATTTGTGTTACACCGTGGAAAGCAAGTCATATTGGGTTTGGAACAACACAAGGGTGAACTACTCATTTAGACCGAAGATATTACATTGAGAAAGGGAGGGTGTGCTGGAAGATGTCTGTGAACGGTCTAAAAGAACGCGCACCCGTTTAAGGCCGTATCGCCTCAGTCACATGTTGATGCCACTCGTCCATCATCATCCTACAGTCCTCCTGAGGAAAGGAAGACAAGCACAGCCTCAGCAGTTAATGATGGTGATTTACACGTGAAATGAAGATGTATGACTGCCGTTTAAATTGCGTTGGTTTTCCGGAAAGCTTTATCTCCCTGTTCACTCTGTAACAACAGTCAGTGTTCAAACGCAGTCAATATAAAGTTGTTACAAATACATTTCTGTCACCGTTTTGTTTTGCAAAATGCTTCTGCAAGTTCAAACTTTGACATTTTCAGAGACATCCGCTGGGAAACAGAAACCTCGATCAATCCCTACTAGAAATGTCACATCCGAGTCTCTTGTCACCATTAGCTAGGAAAATATCACAGTTTCCGTGCTTGTTCTGTGGTAATGACCTACTTTTGATTAATTCATTCACAATTTGACAAATTGCGTGACATTCAGCGTTAAGCTGTGAATTCTATTTTTATGACTGGACAAAGACTACACTGCGTAATTTTCCCACTTATCATGCGGCCACTTGCCTGATGTGAACATAAAATATCTTGCATACCACCACTTGTGAACGAACCAGTATAATGCGAGGGTATCGTCACGTTCTCGCGAGATCTGACTGGTCACATCGGATCTCGTGAGATCTCATGCCACGAGATCTCGTCACACCCCTAAAATATAATAATCAATAATATTTGGGATTAAACTGAAGTGCTTTGCTAACAGGTTGATTATGTTGCTTTCATATGCAATCGGAAATTTCCTAATTCCTAATTAATAAATATACGTTAATATATATATGTATACGACAAGATTAAGCAATGTGTGGTGAAAAACTAATAAAGCTTAACAGTCACTACAGCAATGCATCCCTTTTCTGCCATGTTTAAAGTTTATGGCCCACACAACACAAAAACTCAAAATTATTTCCAAGTATCTTGAGACACCATTCCTGCCCAATTTCTAACTAGAAAACTCGTATTTATGATAATTCCATAATTATGATTCACAAGTAACCTTGAACTAAGTTACATGTTAGTCGGCGCACTAAAACATGAATAACTAAAAAGGTTAGTTATTCATGAGGAAAATGCATAACTTTGCACGTTGCTTTTTTAAAATTAATAAAACTGATCAAATGAAACTAACTATAAAACTATTAATTTAGTTGAATTAAATCCCATTTTAGTTAAACTAAAACCAAGCTATGAGTTAACCAAACACTAAAGTTGGAGCACAAATAATGTCAATAATCACTAAAATGAAAATGGCTTCAAGAAGATATGGTGCTTTTGTTGTCATTTTGGAGCACAATAACCAGAATCCCTGTTCACTTTCATTACTGTAAATGAGCGGCCTGTACATTCTTCCATTTGTGTTACACCGTGGAAAGCAAGTCATATTGGGTTTGGAACAACACAAGGGTGAACTACTCATTTAGACCGAAGATATTACATTGAGAAAGGGAGGGTGTGCTGGAAGATGTCTGTGAACGGTCTAAAAGAACGCGCACCCGTTTAAGGCCGTATCGCCTCAGTCACATGTTGATGCCACTCGTCCATCATCATCCTACAGTCCTCCTGAGGAAAGGAAGACAAGCACAGCCTCAGCAGTTAATGATGGTGATTTACACGTGAAATGAAGATGTATGACTGCCGTTTAAATTGCGTTGGTTTTCCGGAAAGCTTTATCTCCCTGTTCACTCTGTAACAACAGTCAGTGTTCAAACGCAGTCAATATAAAGTTGTTACAAATACATTTCTGTCACCGTTTTGTTTTGCAAAATGCTTCTGCAAGTTCAAACTTTGACATTTTCAGAGACATCCGCTGGGAAACAGAAACCTCGATCAATCCCTACTAGAAATGTCACATCCGAGTCTCTTGTCACCATTAGCTAGGAAAATATCACAGTTTCCGTGCTTGTTCTGTGTAATTGACTTATGCATTGAAAGGGAGTGTTCAAAATAATAGCAGTGTGGAGTTTCATTAGAGAATTCATTCATTCTGTGGAAAAAACAGGGGTCATTAATTGTCCTTTATTAAGGAGGAAGGGAAGCAATGTGTCATACATTGTTATAAAATATATTTCCTTCTGAATTGCGAAGCTGTTTCATACACTGTTCGGAAGAACAAAGTAATTTGATTAAAAAGTTGATTGGAGAAGGGAAAACTTATAAAAAAGTGCAGTAAATTATAGGATGCTCAGGTAAAATGATCTCAAATGCTTTAAAATGGTAACAAAAACCCGAAACACGCAAAAGAAAATGAGCAACTATTGTTAAAACGGATCGAAGAATAGTCCGAATGGCAAAGATTCAGCCAATCATCCCCTCCCAATCATCCCCTCCAGAAAGATCAAATATGATCTATAATTACCTGTAAGTACTGTTACAGTCAGAAGACGTTTGATCGAAGCTAATCTGTCAGCAAGACGCACCATTGTTGAAAAAAGGCATGTGCAGAATCTGTTAAAATTTGCCAAGGAACACATTCTGTGGACTGGTGAGAGTAAAATTGTTCTTTTTGGATCTAGTGGACATCGACAGTATGTCAGACGACCCTCGGGTACTGAATTCAAGCCTCAGTACTGTACACTGTGAAGACTTGAAGCATGGTGGAGCAAAAATCATGGTATGGGATGTTTTTCATTCTACGGTGTTGGGCCTATTTATCGTATACCAGGTATCATGAATTAGTTTGAACACGTCAAAATACTTGAAGAGATTATGTTGCCCTATGCCGAAGAGGAAACTCTCCTGAAATGGGTGTTTCAACAAGACAACGACCCCAAACACACGAGTAAGCGAGCAACATCTTGGTTTCAGACAAAAAGGATTGAGGTAATGGAGTGGCCAGCTCATTCCCCCTGACCTCAACCCAACTGAAAACTTGTGGGGTGACAAACTTCTGAAGCAAACCCCAAAAATTCACAGGAACTGTGGAACGCAGTTCGTTCATCCTGGGCTGAAAAACCTGCTTCTAGTTGCCAGAAGTTGGTCGAATTGAATTTGATTTTGAAATGTTTTATTTTGAATTTGCAGTGTTTCCACTATATTTGAAATATGGAAATAAAAGCTATTAAAATATTTGCACTTTATTCACTTTTATTAAGGCACTGCTATTTATTTGAACACAACTGCAGGTTTATACTATATATCATTCTATAAAATACTGCACACATTATAAAAATATAAATACAAGTATAAATGCATGTAATAAGTGCATAATTGCATGACTTTAGCTGAAAAATGACTCTTTGTTATTGTCCTCTTGCATTATTGACAAACTATTGTCCTGCTTAACACTGTAAAGCTGCTTTGACAACCAGTATCGTATAAAGCGCTATACAAATAAAGGTGACTTGGAAGTTTAGGATGCATTTTTATTTTTTTGAACTTGATTTTGTGCTGAAATGTGCGCTGACAGGTTCATGAGACCCCTGCAGTAATGCGCTGTGTGTGATGACGGCAAGCCGGTGATTCTATACGGACAGATCATATCTTCAGGATCATCACAGACAGCAAACAGGAAGGAACTCAACCGTAATTCTATCTCAGAGATAAACAGCAAGAAAACAGCACAAGAACATTGAGAATGAACTCCTGCCATGGGTAAAAAGGAAATGAAAACCCACCATTTCAGAATTTTTCGTTTATTTCTCTGGAGGAACGCTTGAACCGTTATTAAATAAAACCTGTACAGTATTTACAGTCAGATATTTTACACCCAGTTTGGTCGCATGCACGTGTAACAAAAAGAAAGAAACTCTGTACAATCATTTACATTCCTTGGGAGGAGTCAATGCGATAAAAGGCACCTGTAACCTTTGTTGGTATATATATATATATATATATATATATATATGCCCCACTGCACTTCACCTGCTCCTGGAGCTCAATAAACTGTCAGCTCTGCTCAGTTTTACAGTAGAACGGCTCTAAAATGACTGATTGTTCTGTCAAGCCTTTAATTTTAGCCTCTTTTTCTCTATTACTTAAATGTCTTTTCTATTCTGCATATTAATTGCCTACCTGGGTTGCCAGGTAACTAGAAAGCACCCCATTGAAACATTAGTTTTTTCCCAAAAAAGGGATTTAACAGCAGCATTTCGCGATGGCATGACGTCCCACACGCTGAGAGTGAGGTAAGGCGTAAGGCGTACTGCAGTGTGGCCCTGCGCTTCAGGCCGGGAGAGAAAGAGAGGGGCATAAGGCAGCTGGGGAAACAGTGGCAACCTGCTTACCTTTGGCATCACAGGGGGGCAAAGCCACAAGTTAGCGCTACACTGATCAATAGACAGGTGTCAACAATCTCCCCTGTACAGAAAAGCTTTCCTTTGAGATTCTATACAGATGTAGAAGCTTACACAGCATGTCAATGCCATGCATCACTGGCCTAGAATATAAAATATAAGCACCGTAAAGCTACAACACTAAACGTACCACTGGTAAACTACTGCTGTGAAGCTAAATGCATAAGAAAGATAAACCCCGGAAGCTTCACATTGAAAGTTAAGACCGCTAAAGACCGACTTTAAGCTGAGCACCAGGAATTGCAGGCCACTGACTGGCATGGCTGTAAAAAGAGTCAGTTTAAGGTACAGTATATTTAAGATTTAACTGTCAATCTCAGAAGCAGCCTTGTGAACCAATGTGCTTTCAGACACAATGGAGAAATAACTGAGAGGCTGAAAGTTCCAGTGTTGTTATGGAACTGAATTCGCAAACCAAGTTCACAGTCTTTCAGTCCTAGCAATACCAAGCACATTTTGACAAGCTCTCTTCACAAGAATTTTACAGTTGTACCAAAAATGCTTCAAAATGCTATTCTAAAATGAAATGAGTTAAAGCCGCACAGTCTTTTGTAAACTCACTAATGAGGGGCACTTATTAAAACAGGTTGACCCTGTGATAGTATGCATTATTATTAGAATAGCACACTGTACAAACACGATCTCGGAACCTCATTCGTTGAAACAGAATTAATTGTAGAAACTGTATGGAAAATAATTTGTGTAATTCTTGCATTATGTAAATTGCAAATGCACATACAATTCAAACATGTTTTTACGAACATGCGCAGAAATTCATTTAGCTCGTTTTTCGAATGAGGCCTCTTGTTCGTTTCGTTTAAAGATTATTTAAATCAAACTTTGGCAACACGTTTGACGCTGTACATTTTGATCTCCCTTTAAGAACAAAACACAGACGCACATCAAAAAAAAAGATGCAAGACGGTATAAAGCAGCATTTTTTCACAGTTTTGAAAACAAATGTTCTTTGAAGTAGATGCTCTGATCATTATTTAATAAATTTGGCCTTATTTTAAAAGACTTCACAGAAAATTCCATTTCTTTTTTTTTTTTTACAAATGTATTACTCTGTTTCAAAGGACACAAATGTATTATTTGGTCAAAAAACGGCCTATATTGTTAATAGTTCTACATTCTAGAATCATAAACCCAAATATAATCGAAACGAGGATGACATACCGGCTTAATGACGGTGCAGTTCACACTCAGTCTACTGTTAAATTTAAAGAGATCTATATAGTGCCAACCACTGGCAGAAATCTATTAACCTAAAGGTTAAGGAAGCCCCTACTGCATTCTTCCTTATGAATATTTATGCATGTATATGAGCTTTACAGTATGCAAATGACTCCAGCCTAAAGACTCTAAAGATATATCCACTGTATAGTAGCTTTAAATGACTGACAGCAGCTTTGCGACATAACGTTGTCTTCGAAAAAGGGAAAAAATCTAAATCAAAAAGTGTAACTTGCAAATTAGATAAAATCTCTTTCCGTAGCATGGGAATCCTGCTGCGCTTGATGTGTGATTATCCATGCTGTGGGTCCTTCATCAGATAAACCGCATCTCTCTTGTCTGTAAATAAGAGCTTCCTCCTTACAGCAGCTCGTGTACACGGCTGCATTCAGGTGGTGAATTGCCAAGGGCAGATAAGAGTGATAGATATGTTTCATTAAAAAAGACTGTAAATCTAGGAAAACCTGAGAAGGGAACAGCGCGTGGCACAGCAAGATTGATGGCGTAAAAATAAACAAAGCTGCATGTGTTCTAGCAAAACAAGCTCGCTGACGCCCACGTACCCCCATCAGGCACGCCGTATCCTCCAATGCAGAGGAGGCTGCTTCCTATTTCATTTAATAGGGAGTGAAACTGAGAGGAGGACTGGAAAACACGGTGCCCAACTTGACCTACTTTAACACTGCTGTCTTTAACATGCTTGATGCTTGTTCAAAAGTGTGATAGTGGAGAAACATCAATGGCTGAGGTTCATTTTATCACAATTTTACATCTTATTATGGTGTCTTAAAGCGGTAGATTGTGTGAAAATGTATATTCTGTAAAAATGTACTAAACTTTATGTTGTCCTAAACCTTTATGAATTTCTTTCTTCATTGGAACACATAAGGAGAAGCTTAGCAGATTGTTCCAGCTGCTCTTTTCCATTTTGACAATGAATGGCCAAAATCAAGCTCCAAGAAGTACAAAAAAGCATAAAAACATCAGCAGTCTAATGTTACTTGTGCATTGTTTTCCTTTTTTTAAGTCAAATGACAGATTTGTGTGAGAAACGAACAAAAGTATTTCGAGATGACACGTCTATAAATGGCATACTTGAATATACAGTACACTGACAAGAATGAGTGAAACATGTGAAACAGATGATTTTTTATTGAATAACAAATTACATTTTAAATGAAATTTTTTGTGTGGCTTCAGAAGATTTGGAATATAGAACACTGATTTTATATACTATTTTTATGGTGTTTTTGGATGATTCTTGAAGCTCAAAAGATCCACCTCCATGTACCTTCATTGTATGGAAAAGAGCAGCTGGAACAATCTGCTAAACTTCTTCTTTTGTTCCACTGAAGAAAGTACGCCATTCAGGTTTAGAGTAAAGCACTATTTTCATTTTTAGGTGAACCGTCCATGAAAAATAAAAATGCTGAGGACCAGAAATAAAATATCAAAAGCCGTTGTGCAAATTCTTTAACACTTCTGTTTTAAAGTGTTATAAAGGGTAGCCATAATCTAGAAAAACTAGTGGGCTAAACAAAATGACCCAATTTTCATCCAACATTCCAGCGTTAGATTGTCTGAAATTCTGTTTGTCGTACCAGGACTGTGTCCAACAACATGAAACTGGGTCCTTTTCTACTCTCCTCAGGGGATCGTTGCCTTTCAATCAGATGCTTGAGCCTGAGGTAACATCTAATTCGGCCTAAAACTGTCTGCTAGTGTCACTAAACTCAATCCCCTGATGAGTTGGGCTTATTACACGGGCAGACTCTCAAAATGCCCACTCAGCAGACTCTCAATACTGCTTTACACTTCTGAGACCTCTATCCACACATCTAGAAGACAATAAAGCTGGAGTCCTGTCATGTGCAAGAAACCAGAATCGGTGAAGGTTTAACACACAAAATCTAATTTTAAACCTGAGGTAGAAAACAAAAAAATTCAAAGCAGGATGGAGCGAACGAGTTTAAAAGAAAAGGAAGTGTATCTGAAGAGGGCTGTACGGTGTTTGGCTGCGGTTTAGGGGAGCCATTAGTAATCTGAAATGTTCAGAGAAACCCCTGGAAGAGGAAGGCATTGAAAAACATGGTGGTCCATAATATTGCACAATGTTTTAAGGGAATGTGGGACTGGGATTGATGACGACTGCATCTGCTCGTTCTTAGTAAACACAAAAGGTGCCAATCTTCTGGATACTGAGAAAAAGTGATTCAGTGTCTGATACTACGTCAAAGCTAAAGTCATATGGCTTTCTAGGATTTACAAAAACGACTCTGAAATGATTCCACCTTGACGTGATAAATATTCAGAAGTAAAATCAGCAGCTACAGATGAAGTCACCTCAAGGACATGTTTTCGTTTAGACAGGAAGTGCAGAAGGACACTTCACTGTACAGATAATACAGTTTCGGCATCACCAAAATGGCACCTTAAAAACATCCAGAAGAAAGCAACCGGCAGTTCCTCAGACTCATGATCATTGGACCGTATTCCTCAGAAGCGACTCCGTTTTCAGCCGGTTGAAAGGGTTGTGTCTTCTAAATCAGACGGCTGTGCCTCATCTCCTAAAGGCAGGTCCATGAAACTGGCCTTCTGGAGAGAGAAGGCTGACCCATGGACTCGTCGCCAAGGTCGGTTTCAGACACCTAAAACTGTGGTGTCCAATTAGCCGTCAGCCCAAAAAGGCTCCACTGATAGAACCGTTCCAAACGGAGGATTGTCACCTTTTCTTCCCCATCTTCGGATTCCAGATCTTTACTCTCATGTCACTGTGGGATGGAAGAAACAAAAAAGGGAGACATAAAATGAGAGGTGGAGGAGATGCTCAAGGCCAGTAATCAGAAAGACAGACACACTCGGTTGTCTGAATCTTCAGACACATCACAGTAACTCCTCACATTGAAGAGATGGCACAGACATCAAAACCAAGAGTTCACAAAGCGAACCGCAACAGTCCCCGCTCCTCTCACCAATTAGGTGCATGCACCGCTTCATCCCAATAAAAATCAAAACCCCGCTGTGTGAACCAGCCCACAGAACCGCATACTCGCATCTTAACTAGCACACTCGATCTCTGAAGAAAAAGATCGCAGCGTGATGCAAATGAATGGGTCATTAGGTTGGGATAAAGTTCAAATAAGTTCTTCACAGGAAAAAATAAAAATCATTATTTTTCCAGAAAAAAAAAAAAAAAAAAGATTAATTCACCTCAAAAGCAAAATTGTGTACGATAATGAGAGAGAATTTTCAGTAAAAAAAAATGTAAGTACATTTTTCCTAACCCAATGTTTTTTTTTCAATTTTACGCAATTTAACGTGGTTTGCGCAAGAAGAAAATTGCCAATAGGATATAAAAAATGTTTCACCAAGAAGGTTTTAGCCCAAATTTCTAGGTCTTGCAAAAAGCACTTCAGTTTATGAAGTTAACTTATGACCAGTTCTAAACGGCAATACTGAAATGGATCCTGGTGAAGCAGCACCATGTCTCGCGGGGCGTTGAGGTAGGATGTATCTTGTGGTTCCTAGACCTTAACTAGAACCAATTAAACAGATTTATGCCACTGGTGTTGAATGCAATTAAAGGTGCAATAGGTTTTTATTGCTCTCTAAAAGATGAGCCACTTGAGTGCATTGAAATGGGGAAAAAAAAAAATATGCATAGAGTCTAATTAGTACAATTTTCCTTTATTGGCCCAAAGTGAAAGAGCTAAGGGAAAGTTCTGTGGGATCAAACACCTGAAAAGAAGTTGGCCTATGAAACGAAACTGCATGAGAGAGCTGGAAACAGAGAGAAGATGCACACAGAGAAAGACGATATACAACTGACAGAGTGAGAAATAATTGACAACAACAAAATGACATAGTTGAGCTGTGTAGTTTATTCTCAAGACATTCTGCGGCTCACGTCCCGATATCTTGAAGCTACAAAATTGCTAAAAATAACATTCTTTGAAAGATTCAAATGTCACCTTGCAAAGCTTGGCAAATCTTGCAACTAGTTTTTTCCTCAGAAACCTGATCAGCATTTTGTTTCCAAATAGGCTCATTGAAACCTGCGCAAGTTGCGAAGTAGCCAGCCATTTCAGATCACAGCTTGAAGTTTTGGAAGATTCTTGCCACTTTTATGTGCTGCAATATGCATCAGACAATCTGAACAGGCTGAAATGACCACTTTTATGTGATAAGTATGCTTATGGTAGGAGAGTTTCAGCTAAGGACTTGTCAGAGAGAAAACGGGAAAAGGGGAAAATACTATCAAACAGAGAGACTTCGAGAGAAAGGACAGTACCAGAGGGAACCAGGCAGGAGGTGGTTAGTGGAGGCTCAGGGGAGGCTGGTGGCCCGGCCCTTGATGGCCAGGACCCGACGGGGCAGACAGGGCGTGAGCCCGGGGACATAACTCCACAACTTCACCCGACAGTCACTGTGGTTATGAAGCCCCACAGCGCGAAGGGAAGGGATGAGAGCGAGAGAAAGACAGAGACAGAGAGAGTTGAAAGAACAGGAGAGCTTTGTTAGAGGCACATTAATGAAGAACAGTCAAACAATCCCACAATCCCCTGCCCACACCATCTGTTCTACAAACAAGCGCCCCCGAAATGCACAAAAGTAAGTCTTAAAAACATATTAGTCTGACTGAACATTTCTAAGTAGCCTACTGTCTGGAAAAAGACGTCACAAGAGAGTGAACAGAGTCGCATCGAGCTGATGACACATTTAGGACTTTGGAGGGCCGTAAATAACTGGTTATATTATTATTATTTCAAAATGACCATAGTTAAAACCTGTTCTTCTATAGGATATGAAAGATGTTCTTCATCTTGTTTTCCTAGTGCACCTATGAAGTTTTCTTTCTTCTAATTTAGAGATGGGAAGTATGACCTGCAAACAGGTTCTTTCGACCAAACTATTCATCTTTTCTTTAACATCATAATGTATTTCCATACATTATGTGACATTAGCTCACTGTGGCAAATACAGCCATTTATTACCACTGTTCGATTAAGATGAATTGTTGTATTTCTTGCATTTTTGCATATCTGCGTGTCCCAGTTGAGTTTTTTTACTCCTAGCATAATTGAGATAAATGTTCATGCCATATAAAGTTCTTAGCATCTCCTATAGGCTTTTCCCTGCATATTGAAAATGACTAACAAAGTTGATTACATTTCTGTCATGTTGCTAATATCACAGTTTTGAAATCCTTGTACACATGGTAATGCACGAATGCAGAAATATATGGCCTTTGTGTCTTGTGTCAGAAATATATGGGTCAATGACAAATAAGAGTGTCTAATTTCAAAAATCTCTCTTTGTATTCACCTCCAATCATTTAGTCTGCTTAAAAGTCGCCCCTGCAAACTTCTGTTCAGCTGCAGTTTTTGATTGCAATGCCCAGCAATCGATGCACAGGAAAAAGTCCTTAACTTTTTTTTTTTGATAAGCCTTTACACTCATTTACCTCACAATATGGAAGAAAGGATATATATATATATATATATATATATACACAGGTGCATCTCAAATTAGAATGTCAAGGAAAAGTTCATTTATTTCAGTAATTCAACTCAAATTGTGAAACTCCTGTATTAAATAAATTCAATGCACACAGACTGAAGTAGTTTAAGTCTTTGGTTCTTTTAATTGTGATGATTTTGGCTCACATTTAACAAAAACCCACCAATTCACTATATCTCAACAAATTAGAATACTTCATAAGTAACATAACATTTTTAGTGAATTGTTGGCCTTCTGGAAAGTATGCTCATTTACTGTACATGTACTCAATACTTGGTAGGGGCTCCTTTTGCTTTAATTACTGCCTCAATTCGGCGTGGCATGGAG
>NW_015558618.1:722584-730089 GCF_001515605.1 Sinocyclocheilus anshuiensis | reverse complement strand
AGGAAGCATGAAGTGCTCCAAAATTTCTTGGTAAACGGGTGCAGTGACGTTGGTTTTCAAAAAACACAATGGACCAACACCAGCAGATGACATTGCACCCCAAATCATCACAGATTGTGGAAACTTAACACTGTACTTCAAGCAACTTGGGCTATGATTATATATATATATATACTGTATATATATATATATATATATATATATATACACACTGGTAATTGCCTCTGTTTACCAGATTGGTCTGAGTCACGAACAAACTGTCCAGCCTAATTTGCAAACCAGTCCATTAAAAAAAAAAAATGACAGAACCAAAAGAACAATTTTTCCATGAATCTTGCATCCCTAGTAGTTTATTATTTTTCTAAACACTCTCTCTTGTCTGATGCACGCACCTGGAGGCGGTAAAGATCTGTTTGGAATTGGTGCAGATGGCATTGATCGGGCTCTCATGGCCCTTAATCTCTCCGATGGGGGTGAAGTTGTCCACATTCCACACCTTGAGCATTCCCCCCCTGCAGGCGCTGAGGAGCATGGGCCGCCCGGGAACAAACGCCAGAGCACACACCCAATCCTTGTGCGCGTTTGGGATTTGCTGTGGAGAAACAAGTATCGTTCTAGTTTTAGAACACCTCCGATCTACAAACTGCACCATTTTCGGTGTCAACCGTGTCAGCGGTACAAGCAGTGCATGAAGTTTAATTCTGCAGTTTCGGGGTTGACCTCTAACCCTTACTCTAAGCAAAAAAATTAGTAGTAAAGCACCAGTAATAATAAAACTACAAATGAGTTCGACAAACAAGCCAAATTAACATTTTATTAAAAACAAACCTCAGAGTAATAAAAACATATATGCTATGAAAGAAATGAAACATTCATGAAGCTCTATATATCACGTGAAGAATTTCCAGCAAGTTCCTGCTGATCCCGCCAACAGGCCTGTGGGGAAGCGGACGGAAATTCTCATAAAAGAGAGCAACCAAAGCACATTATCTTGGCAAATTTACTCAGTTGTGCAATCAAAGAGGGCAGGCGAGTAAGTCAAGTTTAGATGTTTAGATAAACTTGCTGTTTATACATTGGTAACTGCACTGGGATTCAAACGTCTTCCTTTTGAGGGAGAGAGGTAGCGTCTGCTGTCAGTCACTTAATATATAAAGATTTGGATGTGCACATACAGCTGTGATCTGATTTAACCCAGATATATGTGTTTCATAGATTGAGCGCTGAATAAATCTGCGTAACGAAAATAAAGATTGACATGAAGATATAGCTTTAAATCAAGATGTCTTTCACCTACAACTGACAAAAAAAAAAAAAAAAACTGGAAATGTTTACAGGTATAAGATCTCCATTCATCATCACACATTGATTTTCCTGGGGATGTCTGTGCTCGATTTTGGATTTCAGCATTAAAATGTGCTAAAATTATGACTATTACAATCAAATGTACCTGTGAAATGCATAATTCATATTTCCTTGATGTGCAGGAGACTCGTTTTGTCGAACCCATTTTTACATCATCTTATAATAGTCTTCCATTATTTTTGACCTTTTAGCTCTGGATAAATGTGTTCGGTATGTGTTCTTGTCTAATATAAGCAGCTGGAGAAACCATTACAATCAAACGTACTACTAAGAGCTTTCTCAGCTGTCAGACCATGGTGACGTCAACCAGCGCTGATAAATGAAGCCATCCTACATCTATTGACACAGGAACAATAGGTAAACGCTGGGTTATTCCCCTCTGAAACATCATTTGTCTGTATATATATTATTTATCAGTATTGGATATTGTATTTAATTTCACTGCTGTCAGTCATGTAAGCTGTCTTAACTTTAATGCACTTTAAACTCTTTAAAGCACTTTCTGCTTATCATTCACACAGTCCCCCTTTTTTTTATTTATAGTTCCTTAAATTAACAGTTAACTCCAAAAATCTACATTTCTCAGTCATAATTACATTTTGCCACATAAGGCTTTTTGCTTTCACATTATGATGATTGTACAGATGACAAATTAATAAATAACCATAAATGGTTAATGCATTATAAGCAGCGTGTAAATTATGGGCGGTATTCAGGGGTCCGATCCCCCCATCCCCCATGTGACATTATGACATAACACATTAACAAAAAACCAAAAGACGCTTACATGCAATAGTAATCTTCTAATTTTTACCTGAATAAGTTCATGCTGTCCCAGATCCCATTTCTTAATGCCATTGTCACGGGAACCACTGAACAGCACATCGCCATGTATAGCAAGGCACTCAATCCCATCGTAATGAGGGGGCTCGAAGTTATGAGCTGGTCCGATGTTACCCTGGGTTCCCTCCGCAACATCAAATATCTGCATTAAAGGGGTCATGAATTGAGAATGAATTTTGACATATACTGTAAGAGGTCATTGCAATTTAAAAACATACTGCAAGTTTCAGAGCTCAAACCTTTCTTGTTAGTTCAAAAAAGCTTTTATTGAAACCAAGCTTCCAAAACAACTTTTTCCTACAGGTTTTTATTACGCAATAGAGATGAATACATTAGCACAAGAATGCTGTATGATTGTTTTGATACGTAAGGACTTATGTGGTCAGCCGTTCTGTCTCACAATAATTTATTTCATATCGGCAAATCAAGCCATCGACTGAACAGTCATATGCACATTGTTCCTTTTAGTAGCATGAAAAACAACAGATTTTCAAATTGGGATTAAATATATACAGAAAGCGAACAAAGAACGATCCCTTTATAATCACTGAAGCTGTCGATCACTTTAGTTCAGTGCAGTTCTGCTCTCTCACCAAATCTGCATAATGAAACTCAAATTTGCATTGTGTCAGCACTTTTTTTGGTTAGTCAGCACTAAACAAAACTCCTACTGCATTCATGCATTCAAAACTAACTACAATGCCCAGTGCTGGAAAAACTAAAGTGTTAAAAGAAAATTTTGATGGAGTAAATGTACTGTAAACATAACACTTTACATTAGTTGAATGCAAATGCATAATAACATGCATGCTACTTATTTCATATGCAAAGATGTTGCAATTGTTCAAACCATAGTCAAAAACAAGGTAGAAAATGGCCATTTCTGCTTTTGATGTAAATATTTTCCTAAAATTATAAGCACAACATTGTACTCAATGTCAAATCTACATCCTAGCTGACTACATGAAGAAAAGAGAACTATATAAAAAAGGGAAATAAACTAAAATGGTTAAACGCACCTTCACGTAATGGTCTTTGGATCCAGTGATCACCTGATCCTTGCCTCCTCCAGAATAACCCACTGTAAGACACATGACTGACCCAATGTGTCCGGTCAGCTTCCCAGTGGCCTGCATTCTGCACACAAAGAATATAACAGAATATGCACATAGTGATGAACACTGTACAGCCAATTCACTTGGTAGGTTTATTAATTAATCAATAAATGACCATCAATAAATGCTAATACCAGTTGCACTCGACTTAGGAATGAACTATGCACCTGTTGAGGTCCCATGTGCGGACAGTGTTGCCTGCAGCAGCGTACAGCACGGATCCGGAGGGATTGAGGGCGATCTGGTTGATCTGGTACTCGCCCTGAGCTGTAGTGATAGTGCGAGTGGTTGTACTAGCACAGGCATCGCCTGAGACCACCTGACCCGATGACCTAAAGATGGACGAGTTGAAATTTTCATGTTAAACATAAAACTAGGTGCATTCAGATGCTACGGCTAAATGCTAATTGCATACGTTGAAAAAATACTCACGTGAACGTCCGGACGCACTTGGCAGAATCACGAATGTCCCAAACTTTGATATATGAAGTAGAAACTGTGAAGACAAGGCCGGAGTTGCTGCAGTATTTGACAGACACAACGTTGTTAGGATGTCCTCTCAGGGTCACGATTTCCTGTCCAGTCACCAAGTTCCACACCTTGCAGGTACGATCTGAATTCCAGGTATTAAACATTTTTTTATACTATACTGTTATACTATTCATGCACCGTGTGCATCCTTAAGCCTAAAGTAACAAGTGCACTTTAGGCATATTGGCAAAAGGTTAGACATGCTTAAAATTAGAGCCCGATCGATATATCGTTTTGCCGATTTTATCGGCCGATATGAGCCTGTCGCAGATATATCGGTATCAGCGAATATGCTGCCGATATGAACATTTTTTTTACAGAACATAAAACACAGATAAATAGACATGCTTAAAATTAGAGCCCGATCGATATATCGTTTTGCCGATTTTATCGGCCGATATGAGCCTGTCGCAGATATATCGGTATCGGCAAATATGCCGCCGATATGCCACTGATATGAAATTTTTTTTACAGAACATAAAACACAGATAAAATGCTTGTAAATGGTGTACTTACGTAGTTTGTCCAGCAGAGTGCGCTCCATTGTTTGCTACCTGGATGAGACGCTTTAAAGCTTAAGTGTATGGAATACCACTGAAATTTTGAACGGCCATATATCCGTAACGGCGCGGCGGATCCGCTCCAAATTCGGGGGATCCCTTCAGCTCGAGGAACCCTCTCGAACGCTGAATCGAGTGTACGTCTCGAGGCTCGCTTTCAAATGAGACCACCCCCGCGTCCATAGTCCCCGGCGTCCGGGAGTTACGGGCGATTAAATTCGCGGTCGGTCGCCAACCGATCAGGCGATCCTGGGGGGCTACCGACGCGCAGAGGGTGGCGTTCGAGAGGGGGCCTCGAGCTGAAGGGATCCCCCGAATTTCACTTCAGTAAGGAGGTCTCTTGTTCAGGCAGCAGCATTCAAGCGTTGTCTTATTCGACCGTTGTCTTATTGATCGTTGTCAAGTGCCCTGCGAAGTGGACTTCACATGATATTCCGCCATGATTCCAGTTCCAAGGGAACGTACACGTTACTTTCAAAGGGCATTAAAGTGCGCGAGACCTGAATTTATATTGTATTTATTTACAGAGGTATATTATGTCACACTTCACACTTCTCTAGTAGCGCAAATCCGTGAATGAATGTTCCGAAGTTGAATGGAATTGAATTGCAATAAAGTTGAATAAACTTCAACTTTACTGTTCAGTGCACTGATGTCAGACTCATTTTGGATAATAAAGTTTATTGTTTAATTGTTAAATGCCCTGCCTCCATTACATATCTTTGTCACATCATTATAATTGTTTTATAATTTATAATTTAATTAGGTTTAGAAATTAATTTTATCAATGTATTAACGAACAACACCAACATAAACACAAAAACATCATTTGCAAAATGCAAAAGTGCAAAACATGCAATTATGATTGCAGTGTCTAAATGAATAATAACTGAAGCACTGTGAGTAATATATGAAGCTGCACAAGATTTCTGTTGAGCTGCCCACAGTTAGCCATCTTTATAGCAGTGGGCTGATGAATAGCTCAATAAAGCATGCTGAAACTATGACCTCGAGAAAATGTAATTCAAATTGGCTCATGTTTGTGTGCTTATGGGTGTTTATGTTTTCCTCTCAAAGGTTCAGAGTGAAAAAATGTACCTTTGGAGCCAGTGAAAAGCAGCTCATCTGTGGCATCCAGGCAAAGCACAGGTTTGGTGTGTCCCTCGGCCATTGCCACACACTGCAACGGGGCCGTCCTGCCCCCCTTCAGCCCACCTGTGGGAGTGATTACACCCCTGCACAAAGACACATAGCATTTTAAAACACTGTTGTGAAGTGAGGAAGTCTCTGAGGTTAGTTGAGCAGGTGGAAAGGAGGATGTCACAACAAAGTTTTTTTGTGTTTAGATTCAACGTGTGCCATCTGTTTCATGCAGATGGACAAAAAAAGCATAACTACTATTTTTTGTATCAATGTGTGAAAGAACAACAGATTGAGGGAGAACAGAAAGGAAACAAAATCGAAATGGGAAGAAGTTATCCTGATATGATCCCAATCCATTAACCTAATTACAGGTAATTGTCAGGTTTGTGAAGTAAAACTGCCTGGGTCTGCTTAGGACCCCAAAGGGTAGCTATTAGTAATGGCAGGTTTAAAGCTATAAAGAATGCTGTTTATATGTAGGGTAAGCTAGCATGTTATGCAACATTAGGCTAATGCTATTCTAACGGTATGCTAAGCAAGTACATGGAGCTGGTACAGAATTGGTACACAACAGTATTAAATATACTAAGTATTATATAAGCATTAGAAAACATGCATCAAAGAGATTTTGTAGAATTTCTTCTCAGTCATTGAATAGAGTAGTCATTAGAAGTTCTTTCAGCCAATGGAACTGCTAGGTGGACTTGATTCAATGGGCAGACTCAATTGTTCACGTCCACTCCTTTGTGAGATCCGGCGGTTGAATCTTGCACACTTCAGACCCCCATCCTTCGGCTGCTCTCCCTGAAGTTCATCGTCAACGTGCTGATATTTTATTTGAGTTATCAGACTCCAGCTGTGTTTTACAGGCCGCCACTCTGTCTTTCTCTCCAGACTCCATGGGTCACACAGGATACGGCCATGAGCCAGGCAGACGGACATCAGTGAAAACAATAGTACAGACTCCATACATCGAGCAGGTGCTAATTATGTCCTGTCGTAGTGTACCACTGCCAAGCAGCAGGGGAGCAATACATGTGATATCACACCGACTGCAAAGCCAAGCCGAATGCACACTTGAAAGGGAAGCCTGTTCGACTGATGCAAACTGCAGCCAAGTCCACTGGGAGTTGATGACTTGGGTTCAGAAGCTTAAAATCCGCATTTCAAAGCCGCTCAGTTGGTCACTGCTGACTTTGCAGGGTAGCACAGAAAGTGGATCTATTTTAAGACAACTTCAATGTCCATATGTTTTGCAGAAGCGTAAACGGCTCTCTACCCAAAGGCTGCAACTGACAGAAATGTTAAGCACCTAGGTGCTGTTTTCCATTTCTCCCAGGCAAAAGTAACATATTATTTAACTATGACTAATTCTGACATTTTGGAATGTTAGTGCAAGGCAAACCATTTGATATGTGTGATTAAAACAATTATGCATGTCAGGATCTCAAGAGGAACCTGGGCACAGGTCTTCAGAGCCTCCCTAATGGCTAATCTTTATCTTGCATTTAGGGGTCCCTCGAATTAAAGGGGTCATATGATGTTGCTAAAAAGAACATTATTTTGTGTATTTGGTGTAATGAAATGTGTTTATGCGGTTTAAGGTTCAAAAAACACATTATTTTCCACATACTGTACATGATTGTTTCTACTCTATGCCCCGCCTTTCTGAAACGCATTAATTTTTACAAAGCTCATCGGTCTGAAAAGCGAGGTGTGCTGATTGGCCAGCTATCCAGCGCGTTGTGATTGGCCGAATACCTCAAGCGTGTGACGGAAATGTTACGCCCTACCATACTGTGATGCCCTGTCAGGCCGGAGCGACGAGACAAAAACATTAAAACCCATTATAAACGAGGCATTTGTTGCATCCAGTGGGGACATAATTACGGATTATAATGACTTATACTGTCTTTTTACACGTTGCATCGCGCCGCGTAAACATAAA
>NW_015558618.1:709892-721716 GCF_001515605.1 Sinocyclocheilus anshuiensis | reverse complement strand
TTCTGGAACAGTGTTGTAAATACAACTTAACCACTGATTTCTAGTCGTGTCCATTTTTGGAAGGCTAAACAAAGTAGTTTCGCTTTCACAACGAAACACAGCGTCACACACGGCGGGCTAGAGAGAGCGGCGGTGGCCTAGAGTGAGCGGAGGCCGGCGGCTAGAGTGAGGAATGGTCGGCGGGCTTGCGGCAACCACATGTGACGACCCCGGGCTAGACTCCGCTTCGTCCACGGTGAAAGCCGATCCAGCGATCCACAGCGTGAAGTTGATGTACATCCTCAGCGACCAGCACGGATCAGCTCTAGGCATGACAAAGCGGATATCGTCCTCTTTTGGAAGGCCAAACAAAGTAGTTTTGCTTTCACAACGAAACACAGCGTATCCACGGCATGGCGGCGGCGGCAACAATACTACAGCGAGAATATAAGTTACGCCTTCTTTCTTTGCGTGAACATTTAGGCGGCGTTATGCAAATCTTCCCACACAGTGACATAGACATGTGGGGCCGTGTTTAAATGAGGCGTTTTAGGAGGGCGTGGACAAGTCTTAACTTTTATAAAGAATATCTCTTTGGATTTGAGACTTTAGTCTTTGCAACTTTACAGATCTTCTTTATGCACCAAGAGCTTGTAACACTTCAAAGAGAAAGGAAAAATTTAAATCGCATCATATGACCCATTCAAGAATGCACTCTACACACCACGTAGGCTGTATGCACCAAGGGCCCTTGTGTTCAGTTTCTTTTGTCGCATGTCCTGAGGCTTCAGAGGTCCCTTGCCCCATTGGCCTGGTCCATAATCCAGCCTGAGTTGATATGCACAAGAACAGAATGTAGATATGACTTGTGCATTGTGTTTGTACACGTGTGCTGAGGCAGCACGGAATTTGCAAAGGATCAACTGAAACTTTGACACTCAAGCAGGGATGAAAAGAAGGAACCGCATCTGAGGATGCAGACCAACACGGGGCTTTTTAAACGTATTTATATCCACAGAAATTGCTTAAAAGACTCTTTGCAGGAGCCAGGCAGCACTTCTTCCTCTTGTCAGCCTGTATGTGAGCGAGATGGTCCCAATTCGGAAGCACAGTGTTTCCCAGCAGCTCCCAAAAGACACTTCAAATCTCGTTTTCACCAGTATGAACACCGTCAAACCTCCCGTCAGTCACTGAAGCCGCAGCCAGACGAAGGTGAGGCAGGAACAGTTTTTGGAACTCGTGTTATGATGTCACCATTTTGTTGTCTGTCTAATGGCTGACAGGCTTGGCATAACCATCACACGACACCTGTCATGGCTGCTCAGATCACATCGGAAAGCGGACAATGCTTCGCATTGGATGGCATCCACTAGCTTTTTCTGTTTTTCCTCAACAATAGTGCAGGCAAGCTGGTGTGCAATTGAAAACCACAATTTCCACATCCATCGTAACAGCACCACAGAGCCAACTGCAAATGGATGTAACGTTTACTGACAGCTGGCAAGCCGAATTTCTGGTCCGATTTATGATGGACCGCTGCCACAGGCTAAATTAGTGTTTCTATCGCAAGAGAGATGTGCTAAACACACGTTGTTTTGATGGAAGAGCGGATTCATCTATAAACTGCTCCAGAACTTCAGGAAGCAAAAATAAAACTTAAGGTCTCAAGGTCTTGTACTTGAGGGACCAAGACAAGTAAAATGACTTCGGGGTTGATCTCTCATCTCTCGTCTGACTTATTTCTGTCTTATTTTCCCATGCTCCCCCTTGAGCAGAACGGAGGGTGCATTATGTCAGTCACAACAGTGGGGGTGTTTTCAGCTCAGTACTGACCCCTCCTGGAAATTGGAGAAGTCATTTCTTTGAGTAAACAGGTGGAAGTAATCTGTCAGAAGAAAAACAAAATCAAACAAAAGTAGGCATTACTTTTCAAAAACTGCCTTCATTTTTTTGTGTCAATTTTTGCTGCCAAGAAAGCATTGTAACTCTAGTTGTGGCTGCCAATTAGCCCACATACATTGGCAACCTGGCAGGGCTAAACAAGCTTTCCCTCCCCTAAAAAAAAATAATGAGGCTCTTCCCCTTAAGGCTGACAGCATTCCCGACCAGCCCAGTCTCGGAACGCTCCATCCTGCCGGCCGAGCGAGACTCAAATGAAGCTGGAGTTTGGGATGAAGGGAAATTGGTCTCCTGTGGGCTAGGATCAGCCTCTGTCCAGCTCAGCGCCTGTGAAGTCCTAATGCTGGTGGAGCCGTCAAAGCCTCTGTGCAGGCGCAGGCGCACAGAGGTGACAAGAGGATGGCTGATTAAAGAGGAAACTGGGACATCCCAGCTCTCTGAGGACAGATGAAACGCGAGAGGCTTCTGTTGGCACATTTGTGCTCTCTAAAGTGAGAGGAACTCTAGGGAGGTCCGGCGAAAAGGAACTGATTGTGATCAGCACTGTATGAGGAGTTTAAACATAAGTATCTAAGTAGTTTATGTGTGTACGAACTTCAATCAATGAATACTAACTTACAAACTATGATAAAGCATTTAACTGAAGCTGTGTTTGCATATTATACATTTTTAACTATATATGCAACTAGGTATTTTGCCATCTGAAGAAAATGTAAGTGGTGTGTGCACATGCAAAACTCCTCGCCATGCTTACAGTGTTCTAGGTGGTTTTCAGGACAATGCTTTGTGGTTGCTAAAGTGTCCTGGCTGTTTGCTAATCAAGTCAAAATAAGACTTCTCTAAATGCGCCTACTTCCTTTAATGATTTGCTTTCTTTATTGCCCACCAGGAGAAACAGTTCACAGTTGGGAGTTGGTAATAGTGATGTTTGCTTTAGCAAGCTTCAAAAATGAGCACCACATAATTTCTCCACACCATGCAGCTTAATTTTTTGCTCATTTGAGTTAAGCATTATTAATGAAAATGCTTGCAATTTCATTCCTCACTTAGTATCAAAGAAACTCAATACAGGTGTAGTGCCATGCTGCGCTATGAACATAACTGCCATAAACGAAAAATAAGTCTATACACACAGCCAGAAACTCGACATGCAAGGCCTGCAATACTAAAAACGCATGAAAAAGGAAACACTCCATTTCACACAAGTGCAAAAACCAAAATATTACAACAAATGACAGCAAATTTGGAAGAAAAAATTGAAATTATGTTCTAAAAACCAAACCTTCATGCAGCACATAACCAATGAGGAGTGAGCTCATGTTTCTGGACCCCTTCCACTGGGTTGAAAGCAAAGAAATCAGATGTTCTGAGAAAAACAGGGGGGGGGGGTGGATCCCGTTGCCCCTTCTCCAAGTCTCCTCAGCAGAGAAGACGAGCATGAAGAGGTCAGGATATGGAGTTTCTGTGCTTTTCATGGATAAACAAAGTGGGGAGTTTTTATGAATGAACCTTATCCTAACATCCCCATGACGGGATTTAGAGCAGACCTCTGTGGTTCAGAGAAAAGAAGCCTTCCCTACTGACTCACTCAGCTTTATGCCAATCAAAGAGGGTGTTGATCTAAAAAAAATAAAAAACTGCCAAGTTACACTGGCTTCAGATTAGACAATTTAGCCGAAACACTAAGACATCATATTGTGAAGTTTATCATCATGCTGTTTTGTTTCATTCGGGGATAGTTTATCACTGCTGGCTCATTTGGTGAACAAGCTGTCAAGTTAAGCCAGCTGTCTGTGATTCCTCGCTTAAACAGATTTGTCTCTCAAAGGAAATTTGGGACCGAGTTGTTCCAAGCACTCCATGTTCCATCATAGAGCCATTAGCTTCTAATGGTATAACGAGAACAACTCGAAAGAAACAGGGAAAAAATGCAATTGTGCTGTCAGGATAATGGGGTGCAGAGAAATCACAGTGTCACTATATTGGATTAGAAAAGAATATTGAGCAACATACAAAATTGAACCTGTGGGGTTTGTCTGAATCAATTTTTTGGATTCTTTACAACAGAAACCAGAGGAAACTTGCAAAAAACGAATTAGATCACTGGTGGTTCAAAGGACAAAAAGACATAAACCTTGCTAAGTTCGGTCGGAATCTTACTAGCCAATTTTCCAGCTGATTTTCATTTATAAGCTTCATTTGCATAGTTGCTGAAGAATCAAGAGACAGGGTGTCTCTCAGTGGTTGGGTCTTAACCCTGAGTTAATGGCCCTGCCGACTCAAAACAACTTCTGGACTGCCTGAAAATATTGTTCGGTTGGTGAGTCACGCTCATGGCCTTGGGAGTGACTACTGAAGATCTTCTCTGTCAGATCTGGTTATTTTGACAATTTGTGTTAGTGAATCAGAGAAAAATATTAAAGGCAGTTGGCTAAAGGCATTGAGATTTTGGCAAAAATGCCGGTAGGTGTGATACTCCAGACCAAAATCGTTTTGAGTTGGCTAGTAAGTACTCACACCTGTTGATGCTAGTCCACAGCTGTTGCAAGAGTCAAATAAGGTTTTTAATAGGGCCTTCCCAACAGCTTGGCAGGAAACGTTCAATTAAATGATTTTGTGTCATAAGCTGACATTTAAGCAAGTACATTCAGATCAAACGTTGTATTTCGAAATCGGTTTTCCTTCCTCTGAACCTGCAAGATCGTTGAAGCTATTCAAACAAGTCCGTCCATAAGGTTCATTCAATTCTCAGCGTTCACAGCACAGGAAGCAAATGGAAAGGGTACATGCATGCTCACGCCATGACCTCACCCAGTGGGGTGTGTCCGGGCGGGGCAACCAGGCAACAGGAAACAGAATGACAGACAGAGATCTCTACCTGAGCACCTCCGAGAGAGAGGAGTCGCTGTCATCCGACCTATAGGGCAGAACGGCAGTTGGGTTAGGGGAAGGTGGGAAGAGTCAGTAGAAGACAGAGAGGGAGGGGGAGGAGCCTTCCAGGAAGCAGGCGGGAGCAGGGGGTGGGGCTAGACCAAAGGGGAGGAGTTAGCATGAATATTATGCAGAGTTCATTGGGTGGGGTTACTGGTATAAGACACAATGTTAACAGGAAGAGCCCACTCCAAACCTTAGCTCTGATCCATATTTACAAGCCTCACAGTGATGTATTCCCAGAGCTTGTGTTGTTGTAATGGATGCTTCACTTCTTAATTCACGCAGTTATTTTTATTTGTGACTCATGACCAATAAAAAAGACCAGCGTTTTAGTGAGATGTATTATCAACACAATTTTTTCATTTGGGCAGCATCTCCTATTGAAACACTATAGCGCTCTAGGCTAAATAGCTCTCACTATTCACAGACACAATATACAAGTACATGAGATTCAAAGCTGCAGGTGCCAATCATCACTCGCACGTTATACTAAGTGCATTCATTTGAACTTGGATGATTGTTGATGTGCAGAGAATGAAATATGAATCATATACAAACGTGGTTTTCTTTCATCAACAGAAACAGTCTTGAAAATATTTTGTTGTTAAAACTAAATTAGTATTTTGAAGTGGAGAAAACGTAAAACCAGGGTAGGACATAGTATTAAGCTCTATCACCAATATCTATGAGCTGCAATCGATTATTATGGAAATTTATGTTTGTCAAAAACAAAAATAGCTTTTAAAGTGATGCATTTATAAGACTAAATGTTAAAAAGCACAACAGCATTGACATAAAACTTAAATATTATGTGATTTAAGACGTGACTAAAGTGTCAAACTCACTAAACATGTCTGTGCAGATTGACATCCAATTTTTAAACTCCAGTCATGACCATTTAAAAGCCCATGCTACACGTAAAGATACTAGAAATTAACTACACTACCATTCAAAAGTTCAGTAAGATTTTACTTGTTTTTAAAGAACTGAACGAATGAATGAATACCTTCATACTGCATACTTCTATGAATATACAGCAGACACATTAAACAGATACATTAAACTTATCAAAAGTGACAGAATAGACATTTATAATGTTACACAAGACTTATATTTCAAATAAATGCTATTCTTTTGAAATGTCTATTCCTCTCAAAAAAAAAACATTTTAAGCAGCACAATAGTAAGAAGTGTCTCATATCACAATGATTTCTGAAGGATCATGTGACACTGAAGACTGGAGTAATGATGCTGAAAATTCATAAAGATATATATTAAAATAGAATATAAAATATAGAATATAATATATCAAAATAGAAAACAGTATTTTAAAATTGCAGTAATACTGTATTTCACAATATTACTGTACTTTTATTCAAATAAATGCTGCTTTGGTGAACATAAGAGACTTGACCCCAAACTTCTAGTATATGTGCCCTCAATACAAATTTACAGATGTAACAGTTTTGTATGTAAACACTAATTTCATATCAAACTTCATATTACCAAATCTCACGGGGTGTTCGGCCGTTAAACAAACTCGGCTTTATCAAAACAAGATTAGGTACAACTGCAGAATTATGGGCCACATCATTTTAAGAGCTTTCTCATTCTGAACAGGAACAAATTCATGTGACAAGATCACGGCCCCAGTGATGAGGATCAACCCTGCTAAACACCTTCGGAATTGCATATCTACGTGCGACGCTGGTCAATGAAGTCAGATTCTTAGAGTTAAAAGAAAAACAATAAGAACCAGTCCCTCAGATCGCATCTGATTGGCTGAAATGTAAATGAAGTGTCAAGCATTATCGCAACTTTAAGATACAGACTCAGACTAGAAGTAATGAAACTTACGACATGCTCACATGCTTATTTGAGAAACAGCATAATGAGAGTGTGACCAATTGACAGGACACTTTGGTTCGCTGACACCAAAGTCTATTAATACTGGCCTGCATGAATGTCTTGCATCTGCTGTCCGGTTTTGTTATTGTTATAACCGAAGTAAAGACTTAAAGGCTGTCAGGATTCCAATCTAATCAAGTCAGTCCCTCCCATTAGGGACCAATCAGTAATCAAGTGGAGAAGCGTCTCATGGGCGAAAATAATTAAGATCACACTACAGCTTATAGACTGAGACGGGCGCACTGACTGTGACTGACACGCACAATAACAGGTGAGATTATTAATGTAAAAGTGCGTCAACATACATGAGTTCTAAACAAAAATAATTGGTAAAGAATGAGTTTTATTAGCACTGCATGATAACTGTCAAAGTTAATTCTCAGACAACGACTATTATAGACAGAATTGTTACATCTTTAAAAATACAGATAACTTGTGTGCCCATGCATGTTACTAGGGTGTTGTGATGTGGTTGCTAGGATGTTCAAACTGTTGCTATGCAATTACTAGACCAAGTCAAAAAAGCCTGTGTTATTCTGGTCCATAAATACTGCATGTGCATACAGTTTAATCCTAGAAAGGGGTCAAATTGACCCAATAGTGTGTCATTTTTTAAATATATTTTCCAAACATGTATGTTATTTTTAACTAACAGCATTTTGGAGTTACTTTGTAGCCTGAAAGGTGCTTTATAAACAAAATTAAGTAAAAAATGGCATTTTAATTCCTTGTCCCACAGTCAACGTAGAATCTACAGTCGGGTGATCTACTGAACCAACATGTAACGATGCTGGAACATCTGTAGATAACAGCGGACAACCGAGATGTTATAGTAGGAGTGAGTTTAAATAATTCGAAGTATATTTAGTCGGCGCGTGCTAAATTTTAAATATAACGTAGCCTACCTACTGTAAATAATTTTTTTTTCCTTTTCTTTGCACGACGCACCGACTGGGTACAACTGAGTTGACTTTGTTCTATACGGTTTGTAGGTTATGTATATTAGAGAAAGGGGTATTGTTTTGTTTTGATACGGTTGAATTACATATTCTTACAGTTAAAAGGGAAGATCAATATATTAAGTTGAATGTGCATAGTTGACAGGTATTGACTGTTTTGTTGGGATCTTGGGCTGAGCTACGCTGTTACAAAACTAACAGACAGTCTGGATATTAAAATTACAAGTTGGAATGTCCGTGGAATGAGAAAATTGGCCAAGCTGAAACAAGTATTGAATAGGATAAAGTATCTCAAATCTAAAATAGTTTTTCTACAAGAATCACACTTGGTTGCATCAGATATACATTACTTGAATAAAAGATGGCCAGGCCAAGTATTTCATGCAACTTTTAATAGTCATGCAAGGGGCGTAGTTATCCTGATTCATAGGTCATTGCCATTTCAAGTTAGAAAAACCATTCAGGACCCTTCTGGAAGATATATTATTGTTCAGGGGAGTATTTTGACACAAAAGCTTAACTTTATAAATATTTATGGTCCAAACGATGACAGCCCATTATTTTTTGAGAAATTATTTTTAACCGTGTCTGCTTTGGAGGGATTTAATATTATTGGAGGAGATTTTAACTGTACCCTCGATCCTGTATTGGACAGATCCACCCAAATTGATGCAACTCATATACAAACTAGAAAAACAATAATTGATTATATGAAGGATTTAAGATTAATTGAAGTTTGGAGAATGCTAAACCTAAATAGAAGAGAATATTCCTGTTACTCAAGTTCCTATAAAACTCACTCACGCATCGACTACTTTATAATCTCTATGGAACTGTTGTAAGGTGAAAAAATGCTGGTATCAAAACTTTTGGAAGGAGGTTATAAAATGTTTGTCAGACATGTTTAATATTGCAATTCCTTTGAATGTAAAACTTTGTATTCTTGGAATATATCCAATGGACGTTATACAAACATCAAGGCAGATTAAACTTGTAGACTTTGGTCTCCTTCAACCCAGAAGAGTTATTGCATTAGGCTGGAAGAGTATGGATGCTCCATCTATGAAAATGTGGACAAAGGAGTTATCGAACTGTATCGGACTGGAAAGGCTAACTTACATTGCTAAGGGTAGACGGAAAGACTTTGATCAGCTATGGGAGCCATACATAAATATCATGTAAAATGGAAATGTAGACCTTACTGAAAAAGACATTGTAAAACATTCTCTGTAACAAATTTATTTATATATTTATTTATTTTATTATTATTTTATTGTATTTTATTTTACTTTTAGAAATATTTACTTATTAATTTATTTTATTATTTTATTTTATTATTATTTATGCATTTTTTTAAAGAAAAAAAAGTGTTAATTGAACGTGTAAGTGAAGGGGTGTATGCTTGTGTACTTGTTCTGGTGTTACATAGGTTATTTTGTTACTACATGTATAGCTGATGTGCGTTTATAAAATAAGAAAAAGGACAATAAACATATTGAAAAAATAGATAACCTTAAGACAAACATATTGATACTAACACCCAAAAAACTTTAATTTTGATTTCATGGGGACTTTAATATTCCATTTTCTTATTCATAAATCTTATACAGGTATATGAGCCTCAGCATGTACATATTTGTTGGTCATATGTTTAAAAAAATTACATTTTTTGTATCACTACACGAGACTTCATACATGGGGTCAGTATGAGCCCTATGCATTTTTTACTCACCATGGTCAATTTACTCAATTATAGTTTTGTCAATAATAATAATTAATACCTAAAAACTTCATGTATTAGTCAATTTTGGTTTGTGTCTTTCAATTTCATATTTTGACAACAACATATATGAAGACAATTCAAAATGGTCAATGTATTTGCTACAGAATTGTATCATTATTACTTTTATATCATTATTAAAAATAGATTTCACTACTACACTACTAGTCAAAAGTTTAGACACACCTGAATGAATATTTCTTCATGATCTAAAAACAGTGGTTCTCAAAAACAGTGGGATGCAGAATGACTTAAAATTATTTATTATTATTAAAAATATTATTAATACTAAAAGTATTACTAATACTTAAACTCATTTAAATGCTGTGAGGAAAAAAAAAAAGGAAACATCTATACATCTTCATATCTTGCAGTTAAAGTAACGTTTACGACACCGGTGGGCTAATTAGTTATTACATGATTATAACAGTAATAGCTTAGTCTAAACCTAAAGTAATCTTGAGAAACTATATTTCATTTGAAAGCTTAAAGACTCTAGTTTTCATATTTGGCTTGTGACTGATTATTGTGACTGATATTTATGACTTATTTTCGATATACTTTACAGAGCAACCATAATTTATTGATTTGCAACAAAAGTTTTCAGAGTCAGCGAGTGAGTTCTGACCTTTATTTTGAAATAGCGATGCACATGTAAAATCAGGAATAATTGGTAAAAACCTTTAATTTTCATACCAATTGTTCAAAAGATAACATCCATTCTATTTTTTTAGAAAAAAGGTCTAAAAATGTTTTGAATATAAAGACAAACTGACAGATTCTCCATTTGTGATGCAGCATGAACTATAACAGCCGTTCAGGGTTCACGCCGCATCTCTTTATTTTTGTGCTTGTTAATTGTTGAGGTTGAATTAAAATCAAATACTGTTATACTGCCCATAATACCTCTGAATATGATGTCTTATTTACTTCATAAATATTGAGAAAGTACGGAAAAACATGTTTCAGATTACTCAAACCATATATGGAAATGAGGGCGCCCTTATATGGTCACTAATGGGGTTTGATGGTCATCTAGTGGAAAAGTGTGGAACTGCACCCAAACAAAATGTTACTGAAAGCTCATTTTTAGAGATATCAACTTCAAATTTGGAACACAACTCATTGAGATTTTTGGTTTTAATTTGCTGGCAGTTTTAGATTTCAACATGTATTTAAAATATATATCTTATATAAAATATTGAAATGTTAATTTTTACATTTTATGTAAGGAATAATTGATGACGGGCCGTTGAACTATTAGAAAAATAATGCACACCCGAGGTGGTGATGCGGCCACAATGTGAAGCGGTAATGGAGGCTTGAGCCGTTGATAGCATTCTAATGCAGTTATTAATGAAGTTATTAGAAAGAGAGCGAGAGAGAAAGAGACACACAGAGAAAGAGAACGAAAGAGAGCTTGTGTGAATTAGGCTACCTCTGTGCGTCCCTCAACAGTGTTCTGCAGCAGCGTCTCTAAACAGCGCTGTTATTACCTCGCTAGTGAGAAATGTCATGTGTAGCCTTTAAGTTGCTACACTATATAGGCTAACTTATAAAATCGTCAGGGCAGCGCTGACAACACCTTTTTGTGCAAACTGCGTGACCGTAGTGTGCGTGTGCGAGCACGTGTGATTGCAGTAATTCCTGTGTGCTGTATAGGTACTGTATGCTAATTTCCATTATTACAGTTAACTATGCGAAGTGATATGGAACAGTACTACGTTCGCCGTACGTTTCCCTGAAAATAATTGCACACCTCAGAACGTTCGTCAGTCAATCAGATTCAAGCATTCAACGGCCCCGTAGTATAAGTTTTCATAAACTTCAACTTGCATAACTTTTTTCACTTCTACAATAATCTGCCAAGCACCTTCTTTAAAAAAAAAAAAAAAAAAAAAAAAAAAAAAAAAAACTTAAGTCCGTACTCCAAAGTCCGTACATTCAATAGTTATAACAAATTTAAGTTGGAAATGTCATTTTCAATGCCATTTACGCTTATAAAAGTAATGGCGTGCTTCTCTTCAATAAGCTTGCAAGATCTGAGGCACAAATAGTGCAGGAAGGGTTACACTTAAGTTTAATACCATCAGGGGTTTGTTCGAATCCCTAATTCTAAGTATGAGCTACAGTAATAGTCATGCTCGCCTTAGCAAACAGCGTTAATTATGGTGATTTAACACGAAACACAAAATTACTGTGCTAAAGGTGGTTGTATGACTACGAACAGGATACCAAGCCAAACGCTGTAAACAAACTTCAGTATGGTGCTGCCTGGTAGAAATTACATTAAGAGAAATCTCCAGTCTGCTGCCATTTGTGTCCTACCCCACACACACACACACACTCACTCACTCACTCACTC
>NW_015558618.1:703528-709601 GCF_001515605.1 Sinocyclocheilus anshuiensis | reverse complement strand
CACTCACTCACACTCACTCACTCACTCACTCACTCACTCACACTCGCACACACAAAAGGAGAATGGAATATTCAAGGGGTTGAAGAAATAATGAGATAAATCCTTGACAGGCGCATCAAATGACCAATTTAGATCTCTATGGCAATATCAGATGCTGCTGATTCAATTATGGAAGGAACGTGCAAACAAAACCCATCTTCAGAGGGTGGAATAATTGATTATCCTACCCTAATGTGCGCACTTGTGTTGTTATAATGGGAATTCACAGGAGCTGAAGAACTGACAGTAGCTTCTGCTGTCGGCTTTGAGTTATACTAAGCATTTGACTGCAATTAGAGATCAATACTGTCTGCGGCACATGTAGGGTTAAAGCTGAGGTACCGAACTAGTGGATTAAAATACTGTAATGAAGCACTCGAAGTAACCTGGCAGAAAGCAAAGTCATTCACTTATAGCTGAAGGAGAAAAACTAGCTTGGTGGAAAAGGAAAACAGTTAAATAAACCTAGTGAACATGTGGGCTCGTGCAAAATCCCATGCTCAGGTACGATGAGGAATTAAACCCTAAAGGTAAATCAGCCTCTGGTGATTTTTTAACAAGATAATAAATAGTTCATGCCGTATGTGTGTTTGTGCGCAACTCACTTGTCGAGTGCTGAGCCCTGACTCTGGTTGCTTGTCAGGCGGGAAAAGACGTTGCGGTCGTTACGTGTTCGGAGAGGAGGGGAAGAAGGAGGGGTGTAGCCTACGTCTGGACTTCTGACATAAAAAAAAAAAACATTTTTTAAATACACACAAAAAACAGCATGTCTGATTAAAGGAAAGAGCTGGTACACACTTCACCTTTAAGTATGTTCAATTGTTGGTTTTCAGAATAGCTTATTACCGAAACATACTATTTCTGCAGTATATGTCAAGGTCAAATTTATTTGTATAGTAAAATTAAAATCAACATTTTGACCCAAGTGCTTTGCAGCAGTAAATGAAGAGCCATAGTACATTAATAACTAAATAAAAAAGTAAAATGAAAATAACAAAAATAGAAAGAGTAAACACTACAACCATAACACATTTAAAATGAGATATTTATATTAACTAAATAGACACATACTGTATTATAATTGTATAATAACAATAATAAAAAAACTATAAATCCATCAAGGGACCATCTTCGTACATTTTCATTTATAAATGCAAATTTATACTAAATATTATGTTGTTTGCAAAATTAAATAATTGGTTTTTACATTGTCATTATACTAAATGTCTAAGGAAATGATTAAAACACATCTGGAAAGAATATCTTTGCTCTTAGATATATAAACGTGAAGGAAAACCTTTATGTATTTTTATTACTTTTTTTAATTATTAGTGTATTACTTATTGATTGATTTGTTTTTACAATACAATGTTTTACAATGTTGTAAAGCAACAGGAAAACCCCACACAAAGATTCTCATTATGAAATAAATGTTTTTCTCTAATGCACGTTGGCCACAATTAATGGTACCCTTAGGAATTCTTATGAGTAAAATATCTCTGAAGTATATTCCCATTCATATTTACCATTTTTAGCACACCAGGGTGATTATGAACATGAAATAATCCAGCCATTGCTTCCTGTTTCACAGGATTATAAATGTGAGGGAAAACAAAGGTCAAATTCCCTTAATCATCCATCACAATGAGTAAAACTAAAGAATATAGTTCTGATGTACAGAACAAGATTGTTGAGCTTCACAAATTAGAAAATGGCTTTAAGAAAAGAGCTAGAGCATTGAAAATCCCCATTTCCACCATAAGGGCAATAATTAAGAAGTTCCAGTCAACTAAAGATGTTACAAATCTGCCTGGAAGAGGAAGGCCCAATCCCAATTCTACCCCTTAGCCCTCCCCCTTTCCTGTGGGCGTCTCAATTCTCTTTTGGTTGGAGGGGTAGGGGGAAGGGGAAGGGCCAGATAGCCCTTCAAACGAAGATTTTTCTGGACCACACTTCAAACGAAGGGGTATGAATTATCTCAGCGTAAACCGGATTCAGCAGCAACATGGCTGCCCTAGCGAACAAAAAGACACATAAATGTAAGCATTTTTGGCATTAATAAAGATTTTAATGAAAAGTAATCATTTGTTTTATGTTACATTCAATCGTGAGTTCATATTTACGGTCATGTTACTCAAAGAAATGTTTGCAAAAAATCGCTAAAGTTTGCTAACGTCATATCATTACAGACTGCACGATAGTGCCACAACATATACAGTATTCATGTCTGATCATGACGATAACCACCATAGACACTGAGGGGACCAGTCCCCCCAATAATTAGAAATCGCTAAACCCTTTTCTTAAATATTGCCAATTCGAGAGAGAGAGACAGAGAGAGACAGAGAGAGAGAGAGATGAAAGTTGCGTGTATGCACGTCTGTGCGTTTCTCTTTTTAGAGTGAGTTTACTTCAAAAACAGCGATTTTATCCTCTCGTTGCTGGAAAATATAACCTAGTGATTCAGTATTCAAACTGTTATTAATAAAAGTCGTGGGGCAGTGTTGACAAGTTTCTTTTCTCCTGGATGTGTGAGCTGCGCGATCTCCGATATATATATGTGTGTGTGTGTGTGTGTCAGTAAGCACCGCATTCATTTAGAATGGTAAATAAAGGCTCTAATGCACACCAGTACACCAGTATAGGTGTGTGTATTGTAGGAGCTAGAAGACGTATGATGACGTGTGACGGTATAATAGTGGTGTCCCAATTCTTAGGAGAATATTTTCACCCCTACCCCTTGACACTTTGTTCAAGGGACAAGGGGAAGGGGTAGGCGGAGGGGTAGGGGAAGGGGAAGGGGAAGGGGTATAAAATATAATTGGGATTGGGCCGAAGTGTGTCTGTATCGTCCTAATGCACGGTGAGGAGGAGAGTTTGAGTGGCTAAAGGCTCTCCAAAGATCACAGCTGGAGAATCGCAGAGATTAGTTGAGTCTTAGGATCAGAAAGCCTAACAAAAAACTTTTTTTTTTTTAAATCTCAAACAGCCCCTACATCACCACGTGTTGTTCGGGAAGGTTTCAAGAAAAAAAAAAATCAAGAAAACTAAATGCTCTCATCCAAAAACAAACTCCAGCATATTCATTTGTCAGACACTACTGGAACAGTAAGGACTGAGTTCTATGGTCAAATGAAACTAAAAAATTAGCTTTTTAACAGCAAACACTCAAGATGGGTTTGGTGCACACAGGAGTAAAAAAGTACTCCATGTGTACAGTGAAATGTACTGCTGGATCTTTAATGTTTTTGGTGTATTTTTCTGCCGGAGGTCCTGGACATCTTGTTTAGATACATTGCATTATGGATTCTATTAGGGATGTGCAATATATCGAAATTATCGAAATATCGCAAATGTATATATCGCAATATGCATATCGCTACGGCTTGCAATATTTGGGGCCATGAACAAAAGACAAAGAGAAAATCACTCACTGCTCTTACCTAAATAACTTTTGTAGCTTAAATAAGAATCAGTGCATATTGAATTCATAGAGTAAATACTAAGCAGTGTTGTATTTTTCCTTTTTATTATTCAGTTCAGTTCCTAAACTCATGTTAAAATTATATTTTTATGTAATGCTAGAGTAAAACACTACCGTTCACTTTCAGAAGTTGTTGTAGGGGTGCTTTCTTCTCACAAAAAGTGAAACATGTATGCTAGTTATATTAGAATCAGAATCAGAATGAGCTTTATTCACCACTTAAGTGTGCGCAAACACAAGGAATTTGTTGTGGTTTTACAGGAGCTCTTGATACATACATACATACAAATAACCATATATATATGACACAAGATAGTTAGAAGTTCACAGAACTGACTCAGCAACAGCTGAGTAAAACTCTTTCATCTGAGCATGTGGCACTTTAAGCATTATCGTATCGCATATCGAATATCGCATCATTTAATGAGTTATCGCATATCGCATTTTTCTTCAATATCGCACAGCCCTAGATTCTATCAAATAACAACAGATAAAAAATCAAAACCTGACTGCCTCTGTTAGAAATCTTAAATTGGGCCAAGGTTGGACAATGATCCAAAACAAAAATGTCTCACTGAGCACAAAACGAATATTCTGCCATGGCCGTCCCAGTCCACTGACCTGAACCCTACAGAAAATGAGTGTAGTGAACTGAAGAGAAGAAGCTGGGAATCTGAAGGATCTGGAGTGATTCTGGATGAAGGAATGGTCTCTGATCTCTTGTCAGGTGTTCTCCAAACTCATCAGGCATTATAGGAAAAAACTCAGAGCTGTTATCTTGGCAAAAGGATGACGCAAAAAGTATTGAATAAAAGGGTACCATTAATTGTGCCTACGTGCTTTAGAGAAAAACATTTATTTTATAATGAGATTTCCCCCCCATTTTAAATTCTTATTTTTCAATGAAAGGTTAGATTTTTGTAAATTTTTAAAATAAAAGATCAATAGGATTAACAATGCAGATTTATTTACACAGCCTTTTTTGATCATATTTACCAAGGGTACCAACAATTCTGATCACAACTGTAAAATAAAATTAGTTTTTATTAGTTTTGCGATTTCTGTCCAGTCTTTAGAAAGCAAAATGAAATGGTAATAAATTCTGTTTTTATTTTCCGTTGTTTTGTTTTTTTCTCGTAACTGTTGCCCTGAAATTTCCCCTAGCAACTAACCTTGCAATCTAAAAGCACTATTTGTCAGATTTCTGATGATGAAGTTACCTATATGGCTGGCCTCGATCGTATGACTGCCTCCTTGTTAAGGGAGAAGTGTCATATCCTCTGGACTGCCTTGGGCTGAAACATTAGCATAGAAACTGTGTTACACTCAAAATAACTGAATAACTGTGAGGAGACAGAATCCAAAATCCTGATTACACCTTGATCCTATAGAACTGAATATAATTTATTCCAGTATGAGAGGCTTGAGCCTGACATTTCCACTCACAAAGTGTGTCCTCTGACAGGCAGGCTGATGGTTCGAGACACCAGCTCTCTGGAGTAGGGCTCTTTGAGGACCAGGCCGTTCTCATGAATCTCCGACAGAGAAGCCAGGGACTTAGTGATGTTCTTGGAGGTGAGGTCCAGAATCGAGCCCAAATACTCAGCTGACACCGCCTTCATTTGTGCAGAGAGCCGAGGCTCAACCTTTGAGAGGAAACGCAGTAAATAATTCTAAATACTACACTGCCACCTGCTGGTTATAACAGAAACGAAGCGCTGCTTTCCAATGCTGCTGAGCCATTTAACATACAGTAGTCATGCCATAAAATATTACTTGATCAAATCTAAGACACAAAGTTTGAGTTTACCTTTATCTTAAAGTCATCTTGACTCGCAGACAACTTCATTTGGGAAAAACTGTAGCAGGGAGTTGAGCGGTGAAGTTCAAATATAGATTTGATAGATTATTTCATCAACATCATGTGTGAATGTACTGTAAGAATGTATTCATACCCGCCCTCTGACGCCTGGCTGAACTCAGACGCATCCTCATCTGTGCTCGCATAGCCATTCTCTGAGGAATATATGAAACAAAATGACAAATTTACACCATAACTGCAAAAACACAATGTATTTGAAACTGGTTTCACTATAATAATTTGAAGAAATAAAAACCTCTCAGTTTCTTTCTATAATACTACAGTACAGTGTCAGCTGCACATACAAAACATTTTTGTTATAGATATATATATTAGGGTTGTGACGGTGAGGAAATTTTCCCACCGGTAAATTCTGTATCACAGTGCTGTGCGCATTTTACTTTCACTTTCAAATTAGCGGCAATTGAATTGGCGCAATTCGGCGTTAAGCAATTGTTTGTTTGAGTTTTCCCTCTTTTCCTCGGATTTCTTGGCTTTCAAACAGCTAGAAAAAGCAAAAATCAAACACTGTGGAACCAAATAAATAAGAAACATAGAACGTTTATTAGCAAAACGAATAAGAAAGCTTGGAGGCATGGTATATACACCTTGATGTAAAATAAAATAAAATACACAAAGTTTAAATAAAGTAATCAACAAACACTGTGGAACCAAATAAATAAGAAACA
>NW_015558618.1:698040-703411 GCF_001515605.1 Sinocyclocheilus anshuiensis | reverse complement strand
ACTCTTGTCAGTCAGCTCGACTCACTCTCCTCACGTGATAAATAAAATCTGACTCCTGCTCCGTGGTGCACTGTAGTTCGCGCACGGTTCGGCACGCTGTATTGAGCGTTTAGATTTTAAGCGTCTGTCCTCTAACTGAACTAGGCTAAATGATTTTTGTTACTTAACTTGGGGGTAGGCAAATGACGTCTTAACACCGGTATAACCGAAAACACCATCTATCGCAGCAAGCCTAATATATATACACACTCACCTTGCTGGACATTGTGGATTAGAGCTTGTAGCTCAGGGATACACTCCGCCTTTTCCCTTAGAGCATCAAGGATCATGTGATTTTGGGAAGAGCCAATCATATCCGTCTGCCGCAGCTGACCCTCCAGCAGGCGAATTTTAGCCTCTTTTTGAGCAACTTGCAACCCCTATATACACAAACACATTTTTATTTATTTTTTTGTATTTTTGAATGAAGTCTCTTTTTGCTCACCAATGCTGGATTTATTTGATTACAAATACAGAAAAACTGTAATATTGTGAAATATCATTACAATATAAAGAACTTTTTAAAATATATTTCAAAACTTAATTCATCCCTCTGACTGAAAAACTGAATTTCCAGCAGCCTTTACTTGAGTCCTCAGTGTAACATGATCCTTCAGAAATCATTCTAATATGAAACATTTGTTGTTATTATTATCTACGTTGAAAACAGTTGTGCTGCTTTTTGTGGAAACCGTGAAACAACTTTTCAAGATTCTTTGATGAATAGAGAGATCAGCATATATTTGAAATATAACTCTTTTGTAACATTATAAATACCTTCACTGTCACTTTTAATCTATTTAAAGGGATAGTTCACCCAAAAATTTAAATTACCCCATGATTTACTCACCCTCAAGCCATCCTAGCTGTATATGACTTTCTTCTTTCAGACGAATCCAATCGGAGTTAAATTAAAAAATGTCCTGGCTCTTCCAAGCTTTATAATGGCAGTGAATGTGTGTTTTTTTTTTTCAATAGTCCTATTGACCTAATGAATTATTTTAATCTGTGTATTTACTTACTCTGGATGACCCTAAATCACAACAACTAACAATTTTGTTGGATTTGTCTGTCCGGACTTGCCTTGTCAATAGAGGCTTTGAGGAAGTAGTCCAGGAGAGCACGAGCTTCGGCCAGCGAGCAGGAGCTGATGACCACTGAGGTGTCCACTGAGTCCAGCTCATCCTAAAGTAAACAATAACAAAAACACTTATGTGTGTGTTTACCAGTGACTCACTACATATACGGTGAGCGAGCGGTCACTTATGAGATGCCCTTTACCTTGGTCTCCTCGATCTGTACGATGGTGGCCTGGCAGTCTGACAGACTGTCACTGATGTAGTCGACGTTAGCATTGAGCACATCAATCTCCTCGTTCATCTCCTGAAGGAGCCTCTCCTCCTCATCCTCTCCGAAGCCCTCGTTCAGTAACTTTTCTCTCTTGCGCAACAGCGCCTCCTGCTGCACGGACAGATCCTCACGTTTCTGGAAGTGTCATTGAGACATATTATTGAATCGAGTTCACAATCCTTCTTTATTGCAGAACTGTTCCATTGTTAAACACACAAATCATTAATTTACAAAACCATCCTACGCAGCAAAAAATGCACAGGGTTTCAGGAAGATCACTAATGCACTTTGATATGTAACATGTAGAATACAAGAAAAAGAAATGCAAAAATCACCTTAATGAGGCGATCCATATCAGCTTCCACATTAGTGATGGTCATTCTCTGCATCACAATATCCATGATCCTCCTCTCCAGAGACTGCCACTTCTGACGGGCTGTCTTTGAAAAACTCGTGCTCGTACTCTTTCGCTGGAACTTTTTTCTGCTACAAATACAGATATATACACACAGTGTATAGCCTACAGTTGTGAACATATTTTTCTTAATGAATGTCACCTAACAGATTTAAGACTAACCATTAAATTAAAGATTTCTTAGAATAACCTTTAAAATAAAATAAAATGAAAAAAAAATTGTGCATTTAACTTCCATAATGTGACATTTCTGACTAAAAAAACACTGTAAAAAATATTGTAATAATCCAAGAAGATTTGTTTTGATTGATATAATTGGTTATAACCATTTCATTATCATAAAAATATGTTTTTATTTATAAATAATTACGTATAAAATGTGATGGTAAAGACATTTATGTTACAAAAGATTTCGATTTCAAATAAATGTTCTTTAGAACTTTATATTCAAAGAATTCAAGATCAAAGAAAAAGTATCTAACAAAAAAAGCGGGAAAACATTCACTGATGATAAACTTTTCTTGAGCAAAAACATCATATTAGACTGATTTCTGAAGGATCATTTGACACTGAAGAAGGGAGTAATGATGCTGAAAATCTTCTTTGCATCTTTGTAATAAATTACATTTTAAAATATTTGAAAATAGAAAACAGTTATTTTCAACTGTAATTATATTTCCCAATTTGATTGTTTTTGTTTTTCATCAAATAAATGCAGCCTTGGTGAGCATAAGAGACTTCCTTCAAAAGCATTCATTGAGTCACTGCTGTATCTAATAATCTGACCTGGCCAGGTTTCCTCCGGTCCCGTGGCTCTCATTCTCTCCCAGGTATCCATTCAGTTTGGTATTCCACTGGCGTATGATGCTGGAAACCGAGCGAGTGGATTCCAGTTCGGAGGAGGTTGTTGTGGTAGCGGTGGACAGCTCTGCTAAGGAGTCCAAACGGGTGAGTCTGCGGGCCACACGTCCGGCCACACGCTCCGACATGGGCTTGGCCAGCCGCCTCAGCGCCGTCACCTCCTGGGTCTTCCTCCGCAGCACGATCTCCTGCTGGTGCTTCTGCGACTCCAGAGCTCGGATCTGATACTAATAGAGCACAGACAGCGGGAGTAAATAATACTTTATACTCCGTGATATACAAGTGGTAGCACTCATTTTTAATTGTTCATCAGTCAAACCTCTTGTCGTCGCTGCTCTTTCTTCAGTTGCGCGATTTCTCTGTTCCTCTTGGCCTCGATCATCCTCCTCCTCTGCTGCTCCTCCTTCATCTGCTTCATTAGCGCCACCTAGAGATGGGATGACCAACAAGCACTGTGAGAAACAACTAGATGCAGTGTCAGTAAAAAAAAAATTATTAAAAAAATACAATGTTCCAGTTCACATGATTTGTGTCATAAAAAAATGAATTTTTAGAATTAATGTGTCCCAAATTATAGTACATTTCATTATTTTGAATTATTAATTCAATTTTGTGAACATGTTTCTTACTTTTTGCCAGGATTATTAAATAAGTGAAAATAGAGGTGTTAAAATGTGTGGCTGTATTTGTTTCTGGTTCATTCGTCACACTGGAAAGAAACGGCCAAGTCAAGGCTGCATTTATTTGATAAAAAAAAAAAAAACAGTAAACACAGTAATATTGTGAAAAGTTATTACAAATTAAAACAACTGTTTTCTTTTTTAATATATGTTTTTATGTAATTTATTCTTGTGATGCAAAGATGAATTTTCAGCATCATTACTCCAGTCTTCAGTGTCACATGATCCTTCAGAAATCATTCTAATATACTAATTTGCTCAAACATATCATCATTATTATTATTATTATATTCTTTTTATTATCAATGTTGAAAACAGTTGTGCTGCTTAATATTTTTGTGGAAGCCATGAGATTTTTTTTTTAATTATTTGATAAACAAAAAAATATTTTGAATTAGCTATTATTTTTTAGATTTTCCATTTTCCATTTATTTTATAGTTATTGTGATTTTATAGGTTTTTTTTTTGTCATTTTATTCCTGTCATTTTATATATATATATATAGATATATACAGTATCTCACAGAAGTGAGTACACCCCTCACATTTTTGACTGTGTATGTGTATATATATATATATATATATATATATATATATATATATGTCTACATAGTTTTTTTGTATACATTTTTATTTCAGCTTTCATTTTAGTTATTTTGGTACATCAAGTTAAACTAGCTGAAATAAAAAATTGCTTTACTTTATTTTACTTCAGTTAAAGTTTATTTAATTTTAATTTATTTATTTATTTTACTTTTTAAGTTTTAGTTTTACTTAACTCTAATAACCCTGCCCCTAACTTTGGAACATTAGTCTCTGTGTCTGTATTATTATGTGTTGCCACTTTTCCAGTACTGGTACATCTCACAACACACTCAAAAGCAAGCACTTTCCACACTACCAGCATACATACTTTTATGCAAACTGGGACACAGTCTATGCCTGAGGAATCAGCTACTTTCATCAAAAATAAAAATAAAAAATTCCACACTCATGGGAAAATTTGTGCTTTAATTACCTTCTTAAAATAAAAGGTTTGCACTGTAAATGTCTTCATTCTCAATTACAGTCAATTATCTCTACAGCTGATGAAACCAACTAAATGTTTAGCTGTTTTTCTCCTAATGTATTTCTAGAAATCAAGCTCCAGCTCTCACCTTAGCTTTCTTCATCTCGGCCACCTCAGACTGCAGTTTCTTGAGCTCTCTCTCGTAGCGGCTCTGGTTCTTCAGCAGACGCGCGTGCTCCTTCTGAGCGGCCTGCAGCTTCAGCAGGTCTCGGTTCATCTCCTTCAGACGCTTCTCATACTCGGATTTGATCTTACTGGCTTTCTCTTCAGTGTAGTTCTCCATGGACACTAAAGTCACAAAGAAAATGATGGAAGAATTGTTTACTGGGAAAATGATTAAAGTGCCTTAAAGGGTTGGCTCACACCAAAAAAAAATCTGTCATCATTTTCTCACCCTCATGTCTTTCCAAACCCACAAGAAATTAATTCAGCTTCATAACACTCCTGTAAATTATGACCGAATTTTCATTTCAAGGTGAACTAACCCATTAAAACACCTATTTATAGACTTTTGGGCCTTTTGCCTTGGAAAAATACCAGAAATACATCACAAACAATGAAAACGGTGTCTCCACAAATGGATGTGAAGTTGGCAGACGCTCACTGAGGTTGTGCAGCACGCGGTCTCTCTCCAGCTGTGTGTCTCTGATCTTGTTCTGGAGCAGAATCAGTTTCTCCTCATACTGGCTCTTCAGCATCAGGAGCCGCCGCTGGCTGTTCTCCAGCTCATCGATGAGTCTCTGCTTAATCTCGATCTCACACGTCAGGTCCGCCAGATCGGCCTGTAAGCTGACTGAGAGATGAGGAGCCACGGGTTAAAAGGGAATAAAAGGGGCTGACTGGACATTTGTAATAAAAGCATCTCAGAATGCACCTTTCTCATCTGAGTCAGAGTCAGAATCCACCAGGCTCTCGTCACTGTCGAACTCCTCCTCCTCCTCCTCCTCCTCCTCCTCCT
>NW_015558618.1:683246-696215 GCF_001515605.1 Sinocyclocheilus anshuiensis | reverse complement strand
TGAAGAAACGTGCATTAGTAATATTTTGCTCGATGTGCCCTCTTGTGGCCTCAGGAGAGAAGCCAAAAGCTTTTTTGCCCCTAACATAAATTATGCCTTTTAAATTCGATTATTGATAATATTTTAGTACAAAATTAGAATTTTGTTTTTCGGCCAATTTGACAGCCCTAATAAACGCATCTCCGAATGCACCTTTCTCGTCTGAGTCAGAGTCGGAATCCACCAGGCTCTCATCGCTGTCGAACTCTTCCTCCTCCCTGGTCTCCTCTTCCTCCTCCTCCTCCTCCTCCTCCTCCTCATCACAGCCGTGATCGTCCTCCTGAAGAGGATACATGCCATCCTGCACAGGGTGAAGGACATCAAACCTTAAGACCTTCTTTCATACATACAATAAAAAAATAATAATAATGTTTTTATATAATTGTGCCATGTCATCCATCAGTGTTTTTATGTGCTATATAACAACTTTATTTCTGCAATTGTATTATTTTATTCTTATAAAACAGTACCATATAACCTTTTTTTCTTTTTAATATTAAGACTTATTAGAAATGTATTCTTGCAATCACTTAATTTATGCAGCACAGCTTAATTACTACTTTATGGCATTTTTCCTGCAATAAGATTTTATTCTTTAAACTTAATTTTTCCTCAAAATAATTTTATATTCATAAAAAATAGCAAACAAAACTTTATTGCAACATTGTTTTTTTCTCTCATATTAAAACGTCACTGCTGTAAAATGTTATTCTTGCAATGTTGCAATTTTAAGACTTAATTAAGACTTGATTCTTGTCATTTTGGAATTTTATTTTTATTAATCACTGTCTGCAATGTGTAATTTATATAATATACAACTTTATTCACATAATTTCTTCTTTATACTCATATTTATTCACACTTTATTCTTGCAAAGTTTTGACTCATGAACATTTCAAATTCATTCTCAAACTTTTTCCTCAGAATATATGACTTTTTTTTAAATCCATCTCAAATCTTTGTAACCAGCAGACCAGTTGTTATAAAACTCTTTTCTCTCACCCCTTCAGGTTCATTATCAGAGTCTCCATCTCCATTTTCTCGTCTCTCTTCGTTTTCCCTGCTCAACCCGTTCTCACTCTTTTCTCCATTTTCCTGAGAATAAAGCTTGGCTCTCTTCTTCAGACCTTTTTCTTTCTCAGGACTAAAAATGAGACAAACTATTATTAAATTTCCTATAGACAAATACATGCATAAATACAGCACTGATGCAATCAATTGGACATTCATCACACAATCTCACACAGGAGTTTGCACACAAAAAAATAAGGGACCGGGCCACAATTCCACCAATATCTGATGCAAACATTTAATAGTCATGTAATCGCACCACGGGGACTCATGCAGTGGAGAGATTTATCCTGGGTCTTCTGCTTTTTAGCATTTGCAGGTCAGCTGAGACTTCCAGTGTAATGTTGGGTTCACAAATTACCCATGGCCTCTCTCCCGTGAAGAGCGGGACACTCCTGTAGTCATATTCATTATAGCGGACAATTTACTGAGAGATACTTGTATCTGTGCCAGCTTGCTGTCCTTAGTTTGAGTTGGTCAGGACATCCTGGCACAAACAGAGATAAATCTAATTCTGGCACATTTTACAGCCTCTTATTGGCTCAATAACATAAAACAGGAGAGGACAAGCATATTAAAGTCTTCCAAATACACAATCAGTGGAACATGTTCCGAGACCTCTGCTAACATCAGAGGAGACTGCCAGACACATAGACAAGAAGTGTCAAGACCACCTGGAGCAGGGTCTCCGATTTAATCACTTATTTAACTACATATTTAATAGCATTAATGAATTCGTACATGCTGTGGATATTGTAGTCTGACAATATCATTTAATTTTAGATGTGACCTTAAAACGTTCAAAAAGAAATTTTCATAAGTGAAAATCAATCAATATTTTTCGGATCTTCCATAATTTCCCTCAACATGAAAATGAAGTATAAAAATTTTTAAATCATTTTTCAAGAAAATTTTAGCAGAATAAATAAATGGGGGAAAAAAAAGAGAATACAAGAATAAAATAAATAAATATATAAAAGAATAAAACTAAAAATAAATTATACATAAGAGAATAAATAATGCATTAAAAGAATAAAAACATTAAATAATAAATAATATCAAATAGTACAAAAATATAATATAAGCATAAAATAATAATATAAAAATGCATGAAAGAAAAGTTAATAAAATAAAAATAAAGAATCAAAAGAATAAAATAAAAATTAATAAATGCATACAAAAATAAAGTAAATGAATAAATAAATAATCTATAAAAAATAAATAAAATAATAAAATAAATAAATACATAAATGCATAAATAAATACATTCATAAATAAAATAAAATCAATAAACAAACAAACATGCTCCTCAGACCTCACCTCTTCCTCCTCTGATTTGTCTCTTTCTTCTTCAGCCTCTCCACATCTAATTTGGCTTGACGAATCACATCTGTCATCTCTGCATCCATGGAAACAGAGGGGGAGGAGCCGAGAGGGAGTGCTGGAGTAGACGGGTGGGAGGCTGGGTATGGAGAGCGGGCGGAGAGGCGAGACAAACTGCGCCTCAGAGACTCGTTCATGGCCTCACTCTCCAGCAGCTTAGACCTGAGAGACAGACAGATGAGTCACTCTTTTCTATTGCTTTGATGAGAAATTGTGTCATGAGTAGAACAGCATCCATATTTGTCCATGCCCATGTTGATTAGAGTATTAAAAATGTGAAAAGTATTAATTTAAGATACATTTAGGGCAGATAAAAATGTACGATTAAGTTGAGATTAATCACGCGTTAACTAATGACAAGAGAACATCATGTTACCTCAGCTCTTCGATTTCTCGAATGTAGTTCTGGATTAGATTGCCAATCTCCTCGTTCGTTTCACCTGTTCAAAGAGTGACAGATTTATTCAGCAATAATGAAATGACAAGAAGTATTGATGTTTGTTTGTTCGTTTTTTAACACCATGCCAGCTTCCTTGACTATTTTCATGATGAAAACTATATTTGAGTAATTAAAATTTAAAGTTTGAAACTAAAGAATTTTTGGAAAAACCTTTTCAAGGGCATTAACAGAATAAAACAATTTTCCAAGAGAAGTAGAAACATTACATTCCCAAGAAATAATAAAATAATGGATACAGACTTTCAGTGGCCAACTAAACTAGTTAATTAAACTTGGTAACACGCAGGTTAACTAATACACTGTGATAGTTTGGGAATTTGCTACTGCTAATTATTATAGCTAATTCATCGTACCCACTGTATATATATATATATATATATATATATATATACTAATATAGCAAATATATTTACCAACATATTTTTATATGATTACTTGTAATATAATAATAATAATAATAAGTAATTACTTCTGAGATGTGTTCATTACCCCACTTATCGACTTTTAAAAAGCCTGCTTCTAATACAGTAGATCTCATAGTTTCAACCTCCTGACTTCTGCAACCTCATGCTGAAAAGACTCAAAATTGCAGCCACTTCAGCAGTAAAATTTAGTTAATCAGTTATTTCATAATATTTCTGTTTAATATTTAATATAATTCTCTATTTTTAATGTCTTAATGCAAGAATCATCTGAAAATAAAACAAGACATACAATGCAGTTTAATATAGCTAGCACAGAGTTTAATAACTATCTAATATCCCACTAAAGAAGCTATTAAGTTTAGGCACTGCAGTACTTTGCATGGCATTCATGTAACATTTATATCAACAACAAAATTACGCTGAATATATAGTAAATATCACCCAGTCCTACTATCTACATATAATTCAATGGTAATCCCCTGTCCAACCACTAGAGGTCTCTCACCAGTCTTGGTGAGCAGCAGGTTGACTCCATTGGTGAGAAGCTGGGTGACTCGAGTGTTGAGGTGGTCGATGGTTTCCTGCATGGCTTTGACCCGCATACGTAGAGTGTCATTCTCTTTTTGCAGCATAGAGTTCTCCTGAAACAGATCGCTAAAACCGTCGGATCCATCTTCACAGGCCACTCGCTTCCCCTGAAAGAAACCCAAAGACCGTGGCTGAATCCGAAATTGCTCCTATACCCTCATTCACTATTCCCTACATTAGGCCACTAATACAGTTCACTTGAAGGAGTCAATGAAAACGAGTGAGTGAATTCATACACTGAATGCACCGGAAGAACTGCCGCTTTTGCATAGTTTGTGCTTGCTGTTTAATAATCATTTGAAACTGGCAGCTCCAGTAAGATGAAAGGAAATATCTTAAACTCTGTCATGGAAATTAAAAAAATTATGGATGGACGATTCAGCTGTGGGCGCCATCTTCTGGTGAGACAAGGCAATTCATTCGGGTGTGCGACTCTCACAGTGCATTATGGGTATTCTCTAGCCACTGAGCATTCACCAGTTGTACACTCGTTATTGCTGTGCATTGTGGGATTGAATGAGTGCACTCAATGTCCACTAAGGTTTCGGACACCACTAAAAATGGCTGTCCCCTCAAAAAGCGCCCTATTTAAGGGTATAGGGAGCACTTTCGGACACAGGGTGTGAGAAACGGATAACTAGGCGCTGACCCCATTCAACCCAAGCAACAATCCCCCAATCCTTCCATGCTCGGTCTCTCTGTCAGGACGTCTCAACTCTCTCAAAGCCATCACGGCTAATCGCTAACTTCTTCCGGCGGCCGTTTATCATCCAGGTCAGGCCGAGGAGCTAATCTGCAGCTACGCTTCATTAGCTCCAGCGAGATCCCATGAGCTGAACCATGTTATCATGCCCCACAAGCCCACCGCACAGGCTTTCTCATCCTCTGGACTCATTACATAAACAGCTAGAGCGCCAACTGGGTGGCATTGAAGGAAAGAGGAGAAAGAGCAAGTGTAGGAATGAAAGAAGATGACTCACTATCTACTTTAAGTCCTCTATTTTATTTAGTAATAGAGGAAGTGTTTAGCAGTTTGATGCTTCAATGTAAGCTCAAATTGTTGCCTCTGTAGTAAAATAAACAAGTAATAAGATATCTTGACAAGTCAGTTCTGTCACTGTAAACTGGTTCCCGCTGTGTAGAACATTCTGGCATGTGTCATATATCTGCTATCCTGATAACTCAAGTGAGCTGGTACTTCTGTCTTTCAGATTCGCCCAAAAATGAAAAGTCTGTCATCATTCCAAGCCCATATGATATCCTCCTAATATCAGAGAATTTGTAAATATTTTATGAATGATGAGGTTTTACGTAAAAATTGTACAACTTCGACTTAGATCAAATGAATTTGTACGATTTGTGGGTAAAAAGTCACCATGAAGGTCCGACCCAACCCCATCCCTCAAGAGGAGTGTGACTGGATCGTACAAAATCATACAATATAGAGGGTGACATTTTACCTACAAACTGGACGTCTTCGAGTATGATCCTATGAATTTGTATGAATTGTAGATAAAACGTCACTATGAATGTCCACCCCTGAAGCTAACCCTCAGAAGGTGTGTGAGCAGATTAGGGCAGCTCAAATATGGAAAAAATCCTAATCACGATTATTTTGGTCAATATTGTAATCACGATTATTTAACACGATTATGAGTGGGCCACATGACCAAAATGTTATATGAATGGTTTATTTAAAGATAGCGATATCAAATATATATTTTCTGTATATAAGGTTGCTATGACATTTACATTTTAGAGACATTTAGAGATTTAGAGAAATTTCACAATTCTCAATACCACAGCAGAATACTAGGGTAACTAATATTAGTAAAAAAAAACAACAAAAAAGTCCTCAAATTATTGAAAATAATTAAAGGGGTCATATTATGCGATTTCAAGTTTTCCTTTCTCTTTGGAGTGTTACAAGCTGTTCGTGAATAGATAAGAAAGACTGAAGTCATAGTTGTGGTGTGGACTCTGCTATTCTTTAATATTGAGAACAATTTTTAGAACTATATCGTTATCGTTATCTTTATAGTTATCGTCCTTGGTGTGAACGGGCCTTAAGTCATTATAATCAGTAATTATGTCCCCACTGGATGCAACAAATGCCTCGTTTATAATGGGTTTTAATGTTTTTGTCTCGTCGCTCCAAAACACGGCATCACAATATGGTAAGGGGCGTAACATTTCCGTCACAAGGAATTCGGCCGGAAATCACTACGCACTGGATAGCTGGCCAATCAGAGCACACCTCGCTTTTCAGAACGATGAGCTTTGTAAAAAAACGACGTGTTTCAGAAAGGCGGGGCATAGATGTAGCAACAATAATGTACAGTATGTGGAAAATAATGTGTTTTTTGAACCTTAAACCGCATAAACACATTGCATTACACCAAATACACAAAATAATGTTATTTTTTAGCAACATCATATGACCCCTTTAAACAGTCAGTAATGTAATAAAAAAAGCAAAGGACAAATACAATAGAAAAAAAGCTTCAAATGAAACAAACAGTGCAAGTCTAAATTATTCAGCTAACAGCCTACTACAGAAGTTAAATATTTGAATGTAAAATAAAATGGCAGTCTTCACTGTAAGAAGTAAACTTCCTTTGTTTCTTATTAAAGCTACAAAAGTCCTTCAGTCAAGAGCAGTGAGTGATTTTGTCTTTGTCTTTTGTTTCGATTAATATTAAGCACACAGTCAGCAGCAGGAATATTAGCCAGCTGGCACTTTAAGAGTCGCACGGATCCAATGCATGCATTTTCATTCTAAAACTGTTTACGTTCACTTATTACATAACCGACGAGGGTTTATGTGAATAATCACCAAGCACCGCATTTTGACACATTTTTGTGTGTATTTGACCGTTTAGGCGCACACCTTAAGCTAAAAGTTGACTTTACATATCCGTGTTCCGTTCCGTCTCTGAGCGCATGCACAGAAAGCCTCCTGAGGAACAGCGCAAGTGCTCTTTCATGCTTTTAAACACCTTAAGCTAAAAGATGACTTTACATATCAGTGTTCCGTTCCGTCTCTGAGCGCATGCACAGAAAGCCTCCTGAGGAACAGCGCAAGTGCTCTTTCATGCTTTTAAAAACATGAATAAATCTGATCAACTTTGATAAATCAAGCACGTCCCATTTTGCAAAAGCCATGTTACATGATTTTACTGATTTGCATGTGAAATTGGGCTTTTATGGAGGAGCGAAAGCGCACCGCCTGAATGGGGTGCAATAATCATTTTATCTCGATTATTGTATTTTTATAATAGTTGGAGGCCGAAATCGAAATCGAAACTGTATTTCGATTAATTGCACAGCTCTAGAGCAGATCATACAAAATGTGCAAAAGAGATCATATGAATTTGTATGATTTATAGGTAAAAAGTCACCACGGAGGTCCAACCCTAACCCCATCCCTCAAAATGTGTAGGATTAAAATGTCAACATGAAGGTCAACCCGTAACCCTACCCCTAAAACTAAACCCAAGAGGTGTGTGAGTAAATGTGCATAAGAGTTGATACTAATTCGCAACCAATTCATGATGACTTTTTACATACAAATCGTACATCTTTGTGTAGGATCATATGAATTTGATTCTATAATGGTAAAAAGTCATCACAAAGGTGATCCCAATCCTCAAGAGGTGTGTGAGTAGATTGTCCAAAAGCATATGAAAAAGATTGTACTAATTCATCCGAACCTTCAAATCAGACGTCTAGTAAGATCCTTTGAATTCGTACAATTTGTAGATAAAACATCTCCACCTAAAGTAGAAATTCTTAAAAATATTTGTAAAGATACTTTTGTCAAGAGATTGTGTTGGTGGAGATTTTTAGATAATAATGACTTGTTTTGGTCTGTTCCTCATACAAATGTATTGTATGGCATCAGAACATTTGGAATACAGTGCACAAGTAGTATGAAATATGTTTGTGTGCTTTTTTTAAGCAATATTAGGAGCTCGATAGCTCCAGTCCCCATTCACTCTCATTGTTTTGAAATGAACATCCAGGATATTCTACAAAACATCTCTCTTTTTTCCACAGAAGAAAATGTTATGATATGGGGGTGAGTAAATGATGACACACACTTCATTTTGGGGTGAATTGTCCATTTGCGGGTTTTTGTTGGTGGGAAAAGATGCCTGCTGGAGACTAACTCTTCCCAGAATCCCACGACCCTCCAGGTCCTTCTCCTTACCGCTTTGTACTCCATGATCTCCATCTGCAGGCGTGCGATCTCCGCTCGTAAGGCGCTGATCTGCTGGCTGGTTTTGTCCTGGTTCACGATCACTTTGTTCTTGATGTTGCGAGCCCGATTGGCGTACTTCAGTGTGTTCAGGGTCTCCATGAAGTCACGGTCAGAGGGGCTCACGCAGGCAATCATCACGGTCCGACTAGACGGATACAAAGCAGATGAGAATGCAAAAGGACAGGAATTCATAAGGGTCTATGAGATCCTTCAGAAACACACACACATGGCAGAAAGATAAAACTCACAAACAGATGACACATAAACACAAACACGCTTTCATAGACTGCACACGCTGCCCGCATATTTTTGTGGATGCGGCTGGGATTGAATGTCTTTAAGGAGCGCCTCTGTCTGCAGTCCCTCATGTTTAATTCAATCAACTCCCCCTCTGAACCCACATCATAAGAATATATGGGTAGCCTGTGCCGTCCACTGTGGGCTGAGTGGCCCAGCGCTGATGCAGTGCACTGTTAGCATGCATTAACCTTCAAGGCACAATGACTGCACTGTGCACAGGAACGTTTACAAGTGTGTGAACTTGCAAGGACAATCCGAGACTTCTAAACAAAGTGTGTATGTATGAAACTGCCTCTACAACGATAGAACTTTAAGCTTTCTAGATAAAGTTAAGTTGTTACAATGTTCTAAGTTGCACTGAGTAAATAAATTATTTTCTATACCCACTGTGTGTGTGTGTGTGTGTATATAAAATAAAATAAATATATATATATATTTATATAGTATATATAGTATAAAGTACCCCTTACTTGTATGTACATTCTGAAGTAATTAGCCCTGTCAGTTTATTGTTAACTTTCTGATATTAATTATTTAAAACTACAAATGAATATTTTTAAGCTATAAAAAAAAGAAAAAAAAAAATCTTATTCATGCATGTACATTCTGAAGTATTAATATTTAAAATACAAATGGTTTTTAATTATAAAATAAATAAATATCTCAAATTAATTATTTTAAAAATTAATCATTTAATCTCAATAAATCATGCCCCTGACTTGTATGTAAATTCAATTTTCTGAGATTAATTATTTAAAAATACAAATTAATAAAATATTATTTTACAAAATTATAAATTAAATAAATTTATTTTAAAATTAATTATGCCCCCTGGCTTTTAAAATCTGAATTAGGTCTTATTAATGTTAATTTACTGAGTTTAATTATTATTAAATCATTTTTGAAAATAAACAAACATATACAATTAAAAAATATATTTAAAAATATTAAAAATGAATAAAAATATATATTTTTTTTTTATTTAAAAATAATGTAAATAAAAGTGATAAGCATAACATAATAAAAGTATCATAATAAAAGAAGTGGGGTTAGAAGTAGGGATGGTCTATAATATATATAATTATTTTAATTTAACAAAATATAAAATATATCAACATAACAATGTGTCTGTGCATGTCAAGTTTTGCTGTTTTGTGGGGAATAAAAGCTACTTAAAGAAACTGAACAATGTCTTATGTCACATATAATAACAAAAACAGGTATAAGAGGTGTCTTGTAAAAGGTGTGGTACAGTATTTATAATTACCATATTCTAAAAACAACAGAAGTCAAAGGGACTTCCAAAACTATCAACTATAAAGCTATATTCAGTACAACCTGTAAATCTTCATAGCTTCATAAAAGTACTAAATATCTTTCATATAGCCAAAAATGTCAGGAATTAGGGTTAGGGTTAATTTATAGTAATTATAATTAGCTTAATTTAAGAACAATAGAACTCAAACAAAGGGAGTTACATAGTATGATACAAAAACACACGTGTGTGTCTTCACACAGGAGCTCTGCCAAAAACGACACAGTGTTCCTAAGAAAGCAACACTTCTGGTTTTTAGTTGTGTATACAGGTGTATCAGACGTTACCTGTTTCCTCCCAGTGAGTCCTGCAGCAGGCGTGTGAGTTTGGAGTCTCTGTAAGGCACATGGCCTGCCTTCTTACTCTGATCTCCCAGTGCACTGATCACATTACCCAGAGCCAGCTGCCAAACACACACAGAGAGAGAGAGACCCGGTCACGCTCCATCGCATGCTGCTATCTGAGATTAAAAGCCTTTAAATGGGCTCTCTTACAAATGAGTAACTAGGCTCTAAAAACAATAGAGCTCTATTGGGCTCTGAGCTCTCTGAACAATGGCTCTTCTTGGCTCTCTTCCAGTCTTTAGCTCTCCTTCAGAACTCTCTCACAATATAATTACCTTTTCTTTCCTTCATCTACTCGGACAACTTTACTGAGCATGACAGTGAGAGCGCAGTAATGAATCTTGAAGGAGGCAGAACTAATGCAACACAAATTTCACACCTTAGTTAACATGGATAAACTTGACTCAGCTAAAAGAACCGACACAGTTATGATAATGAAGTCTAGGACTATGAAAATCCCTGACGAAGCCAGTTTTGTTGTGTTGAGGTGTTGGCTTAGTGCTCATCGGAGAACTTTCTTAAGTGTTTATCTAGTCATGGTTAAAGGGACTGGTAACTTAAAAATGACGATTCAGTCATGATCTAAAAAATAAAAATAAAAAAAGTACATTGCTAGTAAAAGTTTGGAAACATTGAATCATCGAACCTATGAAGTAACAAATGAAAGTATGGGAATTTCATTGTGACCGAAAATAAAACCAAGTTTCGCTTTCACAACGAAGCACACAGCGTCTTCACGACATGGCTGCAGCGTCAACAATACTACAGCGAGAATAAAAGTTACGCCTTCTTTCTTTGCGTGAACATTTGGGAGGCGTTATGCAAATCTTCCCACATAGTGAGGTAGATATGTGGGGGCGTGTTAGAACGAGCCGTTTTAGGGGGGTGTGGCTGACTCTGAATTTTATAAAGAATATCTCTTTGGATTTGAGACTTTAGTCTTTGCAACTTTACAGATCTTCTTTATGCACCAAGAGCTTGTAACACTCCAAAGAGAAAGGAAAAATTGAAATTGCATCATATGACCCCTTTAAGAAAATCTTATGCTCATCAAGGCTGCATTTATTTGATCAAAAATACAGAAAAAAACTGTATTATTGTGAAATATTATTACAATTTAAAATAATGGTTTTCTATTTTAATATCATTTAAATATAATTTATTCCTGCGATGCAAAGTTGAATTTTCAGCATGTCTAGTCACATCTCTAGTCACATCATCCTTCAGAAATCATTCTAATATGCCGATTTATTATCAGTGTTTGAAACCATTTTTTGCTGCTTAATATTTTTTGGAACATGTGATACTTTTTTCAGGATTCTTTGATGAATAAACAGTTAAAAAGAACAGCATTTATTCAAATTAGAAATCTTTTCTAACAATATAAGTCTTTACTATCACTTTTTATCAATTTAACACATCCTTTCTGAATAAAAGTATTATGTCTTAAGAAAGAAAGAAAGAAAGAAAGAAAGAAAAATGTACTGACCCCAAACTTTTGAACAGTAGTGTATATTGTTACAAAAGATTTCTATTTATAATTGTATATTTCTGAAGCCAAATGACAGACTGGAATTAATCCTGCACTCACAGAGAATCTTGCATTCTGTCTGGCATTCCATCAAAACACATAATATTGTGTTTTGAGCAACAGGGTAATGCACATCACCTTTAGATGACAGAATGCAACCAGGAAAATGGCCCTCGGGGAAAAAGTAGTTGTCAGGGGACTGTCCTAGTGGTTATTTCCTGTAACTGAGTTCCTTCAAAGTAACCCGGTGCGAAAGCCCCTATAGTTCGAATATCAGACGTACCAGGCCACAGTTGATAGAGATGCCCTCTCTCGCTCTCTCTCCTGTGGCTCCTGTGCGTTTGAGACGCTCTGATCCAGCCAGGTCCACAAAGTGAAACTTAGCAGTGAGCGTCTCATACTCGGGCTGAGAGATGGCGCTATCGCCGTTCATCTCTCCGTTCACCTGGAGTAAGAGGAAAGAGTAAAAAACAATGGCAGCTTTGAGCTACTAACACGCGCATCTTAAATTACAAATGCAACATTCATGGTTCCTGCATTTTCAGTGTGCTCTGACATGTTCGGTGTTGATGTTTCTAATGCCAGTGGTTTTATATAATTACTCAGTTTTGTACCGCAGCAGTCTGAGCTCTGTGAATTTTAATACTTCAAACTTGCGACCTGCTTAAACTTGTTAATGGCTTTCTAATGCAGTACTTTAGGATTACAGCTCTCAACATGATGTACGCCGTTTTAATTAATATTCCCATGTCGTCAGATGTTCTTGACAAGCGCTGTGAGCATCTAAAGCAGCTCATGATTGATGTGTTGATTAGGGTTGGGTACCGAACTCGGTACTTTTAAGGGTACCGACCGAATTGCGTCAGTACTACCGAGTACCGATTCACGTTAAATCAATCGGTGCCAAATTTCGGTACCTGAGAACGCATCTGGGTGCATACGCTACAGAGAGAGAAAGAGAGACGCTGTGACGTGTTGTCAACCCTGCAACTCGTTCAAACAACACACAGGGCAAGCTGAAATGTTCTGAAGTGTGGTTGCATTTCTAGGGCCATATGGTTTCTGAGAAAACGCGGATGGGATCGCGGAGTCCATTCATAAAAACGTAATTTACTCTATAGCGCGGAATGCCACGGAATTCGTCAATTTTGGATGAAAAAATCAAAAGTAGTCACTGCCACTTAACTCGAATCGCGATATGAACTAGTGTCTGTGAATATTAAAATGCAAAAAGACGGTTTAAATATGA
>NW_015558618.1:670634-682721 GCF_001515605.1 Sinocyclocheilus anshuiensis | reverse complement strand
ACAAAAGTACGGTTTAACATGTAACAGAAATATATTACTCTTGTATTACTTTTGTACAGTATAATGTACATCTTTAAATATTCAATTTTCTATCAAATTTAAAGAAAACATTAAAAATAAATATTACAACCAGATTAATCACTTAACTGTAGAAAAAAATAATACAATGATTAGCCTATTATAAAATGTTTTAAAGGAATATTCACACAATTTAAAATAAATGTTTAATGCCTTCATTTGATTTTCAGAAAAATTAAAACAAGAATTTCTGGGGGGGAAAAAAGAAAGAAAGAAAGAAAATGTTTGTAGGGCCCTATTGTTCAAAATGTTGAAATTGAGATTTTTGGATTTATTTTTTCACTGAAATAAATGTTTTTGTAATTACACAGAGAGTAAAGTACCGAAAAAAGGTACCGTTGGGTACCTGCACCGTAAGAGCAGTAGTGTTAATGATGATAGTTATTATTTTTATTATAATAATATTTACTACTGTTACATCACCAACAACAACAACATATACTACTACTAATAATTATAATAATAATAATGATAATAAATTATTTTTATTATTATTTACATTTAATAAATAATATATACTCTAGTACTACTACTACTACTACTACTAATAATAATAATAATATTATATTATTATTATCAACATTTAATATATAATATGCACACTACTACTAATAATAATAATAAATATGTACAGTATTTTATGTTCAATATTACATATTATCATTAACAACATTTAATATAATACTACTACTTCTATTATTATTATTATTATTATTATTATTATTATTATTCCTCTATACACAGAGACATCTCTTTTTGTAATGATAATAGTGTAGTGATATACAAAATAAAATCATAACATTATTTACAATAATTGTACACTACATTATGTTTATTAAATGCTGCTGACAATCACTGTATTTTCAACATAATTACATTAAAATTATGGTGTTTTTAAACTATTTTAAATTATCATTTAATACTTTTTTCACTTTTTTTCTCAGAATTGTGACAAGGCAACTAGCAATTGCAAGTTTTTTTTTTGTGAGTTTCTCGCTCACAATTCAGACGTTTCCTCACTATTCCGGGACAAAAACAGTAAAAAAAAAAGTTTATTTTTTTTATTATTTTTTAGAATGTCGTGCACTGATGAAGCAAGCACAATAATACCAAGGGCATTTAAGGAAGCAATTAATGTCAATTCTAATTTCATTCCAATGACTCCAGTAAATAACCCAGGCTGAACACAGGTCATAAACGCACAGATATCTGACCTCCTCCTCTGAGCTGACCAGCCGTGACGTCACTCCTGTGGTGTAGATGCCTCCGCTCCCATCCTCATGGATCTTAATGTTGGACTTCCTACCTCGAGCCTCAGGGTCACGTGTGCTGTCAAACAGGTCCAGGATCTCCTCATTATAGAGCTACAAGACAAATACACAAGCTTTGTGACCTTCAGAGGGCAAAGGTCAAGAGGTCAAAAGGCCAGAGCCTTGCATGTTCGACCTCGGGAATCCCAGAGACCACACAAGCTGATAGACAAGGGAATGATAAATAATGGCAACCTAACTCATGAGCAAAACTATAAGTCAAGAGAGAATGAAAAAAGAGAAAGTAAGGGACAGGGCTTTTCCCAGCTTCCCTTGCTTGGGGAAGTGGCACAGAGGGACTTGATAAAATCGATTTAGGGTTCAAAACAATAAATCAAACTGCTAATATAGAACAACAATGCACAAAGTGCACAAAGGAGTTCTGGAAAGGACATAAGGGCATTTTAATGCCCTATTAAAGCCGCCCCAAGAGACGGCGACTGTTCACAGCCACAGAACTTGACAAATCTGTCGAGTTATTCCCCACAGCGAGCCGCGATTCTGCTGAACAAACAGCAGCCTGTGCCCAACAGCAAGCGGCACGGATCGTTAAAACGCCCTGTTACAGGTTTAAACTCATTACCTAAGCCAGGACTTTACACGAGGAAGGGGCTAATTGGTTTACAGCTACACTGCTGTCTGCGCAGCCTGCCAGCTGAGGGCCTCCTTCCCGCCTAATGACTGATATCCAATCATGTGGACTTGCGAGGGGTTTTCTCCATGTCATCAAGAGCAGTTCCCTCTCAATCACACTCAGGTCGAGAGTCACAGCACAGTTACGAGATAAACAGAGCAAGGAGACTGGGACTACAGCCATCAGACCCAATACACACTGCAGAAAAGAGTTTTGATTATTGGAGTACTTTTATAAGAAAATACTATTTTACTCTGTCTTCTCAGAAACGACAAGTAACTATAGAAGCTTATTTCTACCACGGAATAGAAAAAAGTAATTGTGACTATCTCACAACTTTTTTTTTTTTTGTATTTTTCTCAGAATTGCAAGATGTTAACTCGCAATTACAAATTTATATCTCACAGTTGGGACTTTTTTTCTGGCTATTCTGAGAAAAAAAAGTCAATTATCTCACTTAACTGTAGAAAAAAATAATACAATGATTAGCCTATTATAAAATGTTTTAAAGGAATATTCACACAATTTAAAATAAATGTTTAATGCCTTCATTTGATTTTCAGAAAAATTAAAACAAGAATTTCTGGGGGGGAAAAAAAAAAGTTTGTAGGGACCGATTGTTCAAAATGTTGAAATTGAGACTTTTGGACTTATTTTTTCACTGAAATAAATGTTTTTGTAATTACACAGAGAGTAAAGTACCGAAAAAAGGTACCGTTGGGTACCTGCACCGAAATTCAGGTACCGATACCGGTACCGTACCGGTTAAAATGTGAACGGTACCCAACCCTAGTGTTGATGTGCCGTACCAGTTGTGGCTGCGGGCAGACTCTCATCTGGCAGAGGTGGATGGTGAAGATGGCATGAGAGCGGGAACTCTGGGCGTTCATCTGCGTGCTGGCGGTGGTGCGGGAAAGAGCGCCCAGCTTCAGACACTGCAGCAGCTGAGGAGAACGGACAGAAGTCTGAGTGAGACGAGCATTGACAGAAACATCTGTTACTGTTAAGTCATCAAGTAATAAGAGCCATTTAAAACAAATAAACATGAAGTCAACAATAAAATTACATTCACAAATCATTTCACTTCCATCATCTGTCAGGTTTCTGAGTGAAAACAAATGATCAATGAGAAATAATGTCAAAACAATGTAGCTCTTCCTGCAACAAGCTACTGTTTTTGTAACTCTGTACTCCACAAAAACAAACACTGCATTACAATGTTTTAATAATAATAATAATAATAATAATAATAATAATTAATCGTAGTAGTAGTATTTTATATTAACATTCCCGCCTAATGACTGATATCCAATCATGTGGACTTGCGAGGGGTTTTCTCCATGTCATCAAGAGCAGTTCCCTCTCAATCACACTCAGGTCGAGAGTCACAGCACAGTTACGAGATAAACAGAGCAAGGAGACTGGGACTACAGCCATCAGACCCAATACACACTGCAGAAAAGAGTTTTGATTATTGGAGTACTTTTATAAGAAAATACTATTTTACTCTGTCTTCTCAGAAACGACAAGTAACTATAGAAGCTTATTTCTACCACGGAATAGAAAAAAGTAATTGTGACTATCTCACAACTTTTTTTTTTTTTGTATTTTTCTCAGAATTGCAAGATGTTAACTCGCAATTACAAATTTATATCTCACAGTTGGGACTTTTTTTCTGGCTATTCTGAGAAAAAAAAGTCAATTATCTTTTTTTTTTTTTTTTAATGGCAGAGCTTACACATATGTGTGACACTAGCGCTGTTATATAAGGACAAGAACTTCATCTCCAGAGAGATCTGAGAGTCACTTCATCAGCAATTTATGGTTTAATTTGAGAAAAATTACTGTCGAGTGCACACAAAACCTCAAAGGTCTTCACGACAACCAAAACAAAAAGTTCAGTTTAACTTGAAGAAATTGTGACAGAAATACGTCTCAATGTATTAATAATACTAATACTACTACCAATAAAATATTATTAAAATGTTTTTTTAAGGAATAATTACAATTATTAGAACAACTGTTCTTTAATTTCTTTTTTAACAGTAAACGTCTGTTGTACTTGTACAGCACTTTGTTTGCAAAAAAATGAAATGGTTAGTTACATTTTTATTTACTGTTAAATGTTTTATGACTTCATCTGATTACCAGAAATATTAAAATACACAACACAGAATTTCAGAAAAAAAATAAAAATAAAACATTATTGGGCCCTATTATTTATTTATTTAAAAAATAATAATAATAAATTATAAGTAATAAATCAAGTTGTTTTTATTAATTCAATTGATTAGACATGCTCTTTGTTTATTACAATTTAAAATTAAATCATGTGAAAAATTAAACAGAACTTGAGAGTTATTTCATAGGGTCCTAAAAATCAACATTTTGGTAAAATTGTAATAAACTGTTAAATTGTACAACTTTCAAGATTTAAATTAATTAGAAATGCTTTTGGATTACTAAAATGTAATTTAAGTCTCACCTCAAGGAACTGGGCGCTGACTTTGAATTCTGGCAGGGGCATGCCGGCGCTCTGCGCATCTAGTCTGCGTTTCTGGATGCCCTGGAAGAGATGTTGCACAGCCCGTGGGATGATGCCCAGCTCTTCCTCCGAAATGGTCACATCAAAGCCAGTGCCCATGGTGTAGGTCTTTCCTGAACCGGTCTACATGAGAGAGCAAGACGACAAACATCAAAACTTGCACAAAACCCATTAAAATGCACAAGCAAGAATTCAAATGAATACAACATGTACAATGCTAACACACCATATACATTCATAACAACATAACTAGTGATTAAAGGGGTTAGGAAATGCATTTTTAAAATTATTTTATGTTTCCTTAGGTCTGCTTATAATCAGTTTTGTTGTTTCATCAAAAACGGTCATAATCTAGATATAAATGGTCATTTTCTACCCTGATTTTAGCCTCTGATTTGAATGCTCTGTTGAAAGGGGCGTGTCTGCTGAGAGACTTCTCTGGAAACGCCCACTTCTATGATTGGCCAACCTCTTTGCATATGAAATGAGTATTACATGGTGAACTCTCTCTTTAGAGCTACTCCCGAACACAATCATGTCTACTGAGCACACGATGCAAGGATCTCATTGCAACGCAATTTCTGCAATCTCACCAAGACTTCCATCATAACTAACATAGTGTAAAACACAATGTAAATGAGAGACTCGTTGAGCAAAAATGACAAACTGTGTCACTGATTATTACGTGAGTTTTGGTGAAAAAGCAGAAATCAAATCACTGATAGACTCGCGCTGATCTTGAACAGACTGCTCCAGTGAATATAAAGAGAACAATCTTTGATCACTTTCTGTTTGTGTTCACAATATGGAGAACTGTAGTTATGCAATTAGATTTTCATTGCATCTAATCAAACAATTGCAAATGTGAGCAAGATAATATCATCAGTTGGCATTCAAAATGATGCAAATATCAAATGCCTATTTAATCAGATTATATGCAATCATAATTAATCATTTAATTTAATAATATTAAAACAATTAAAAATATATATTTGAATTAATAATTTGGTAATTTCATATGTATGCTGCTTTTTGACCATGTCAAAGTTTTCGAAATACAATCTGTTTTCTAAAGTTTTCTTTTAACGATTTCTAGGTTTTAAGAACCTAAAAAGGTACAACATTTTCAGGCCAAAATTTCAAGCTACCGAAACTTTGAAGCAATCCTTAGAGGAGTTCTTAGTAGGGGTGTGCGATATTGACAAAAAATTATCTCGATATTTTCTGGGATTTTATCGATAACGATAATTAGACTAAATGCATTTTAATAGCCTGAATCATGCAGTGAAAAGAAAACACACTAAATGCGCACACACACTAGTCTAGACTTCACGTAATGTATGCGTTCAATATCACGATGCATCACAATGCATTGACGATGCACTGTATCCTCAATTTTCAATTTTACTTCACATTTATACAATTTTGTCAATAAACGTGGTTTCTCAAGTTAGTGGTATTACCCCCTGCTAGTGATGTGACATTTGAACCGAGGCATCGGAGCTTGTGTCGAGAATAAATGAGCCAGATGAAGGCTCGATTCGAAGCTTGTGTTGTTAACACAGAAATCACGTGACCAATAACAAACGAAGCTTCACTTTCTGTCCAGTCACGTGTGCAATTCACTTTGCGTGTTGGAAGTTCGAAACCCCAGATCTTACTTCACGAGTAAGTTTTAATTCGGACTTATTCAGTTACATTTTAGATACCCAGTCATACAAATAATATGAAGAATACAAATTATTTCAGAAAAATTCAATATTTGTCATATGCAGTTCATATGTGTACATTATTCTTCTATTACATCATATTGATATTCGTACTGGTATTAAAATGCCCAGTTTAATGGGTAAATTAATTTATCAGAGACAGAAATTCAACAAACACAAACACTTTTAGGCTTTTATTTGTGCACGTAACTTGAATCGGTCCGTGACATATGTGGTAGATGCCTCGTCCTACGGAGCGTCTTTCACAGGCTTTTAGCTACTATATTTTTTATGTTTTATGTTTTCGAGACACTCGAAGCTTTTAATCTTTTCCCGAAACAGTCAGAGGAAAGCCTCAGTGCTTCACGAGGCTTCATTTGCCCATCCCTACCCCCTGCATATTTCGTTGTGCGTGACATGATTTACACACAGCGTGTGTCTTCAGGTCGTGCTTACCAGGTTGTTCATAAAAGCCGAAATGTGGCCAGATGTCGGCTTTTAAAGTAGTTGGGAGCATTTTTAATTACTTGCACTCACGTCTCGCCTCCCTCCACCATTAGGCACGTTCGATTTGAAGCAGCGCTGCGCAGAATGATCAGTGTACGTCATAAACCGCGAGAGCGATTTGAAAGCATAAGGATCCGTCTGCTCTCGCGGTACTTGATGTCATACACTGATCATTCTGAGCAGTGGCGCATCAAGCCGAACGCGCCTAATGAAAGCTACCGCGACAAAGCACGTATGCGACAAATGACATCACAGAAGCGTCAGTACGTTATAATCGGTTATGGTCTATTACTGAACCGATACCGAATCGTCCTCGTCTGCATCGCGATGCATCGAAGAAACTATTAATTTCGACACCCCTAGTTAAAATACGCTACGCGTATAATTATTTTTTGTTTTTTAAAGAAAAAAAAAAAAACAAGTCGCGTATAAATCACATTTTATTATTTCATTCAGAAATAGGCCTAATGCCGAGATAATGAACAGGCTGCATTGTCAAGGTAGCAATGCTTAACTGTGTCTTAACATGTGGCGCCGGCGCAATCAATCACTTGAATTTTTTCCTTCTAACAGTGGAAGCAACTGCTCCTTTTAGTCATAAAGATAATCGGACTAGGCTACTTGTTGCACAGTTTTTCTTTCATTTTCTTAATTTATAAAGTAAAAATATATTTCTCGAATAGGCCTATTTATACGTTATATATAGCCAAGCTTTATTATGTTTTTCTCCGCTCGCTGAAGGGTTAACGGTTAATAATCGGTTAACGAGCGTCGGTTGTCGGTTAGGAAAAATAACCGAAATGAACATCCCTAACAACGCATTATCACTATATTATCCCGCTGTATAAACCGTAAATTAAGCGACTGTCTTTTTTATAAGCGCTTGCGCCTCACATGAGAGTTGCCTATAAGCAGAACTATTCCTCTCAGGTGTTCATGTGTCCATTCCTGTTTCAGCTGGCTTTCATACATCATCTAACACAGAGTTACAGTTCGAGCGATTAACCCTGACTGCTACACAATAAGCACTCTAAACGTGAAGAGGGTGTGTGACGAGTGGAACCGAGAGGCTCGACTCACAAAGACATCACATAGCACGTGAGGGAAAGGGAAAGGTCACAGTGTTAATACTGATTCATTGAAATTAATGAGCTGACCATATGGATGTGCAAGCGAAAAAGTGTTTTTGACATCACAAACAACTCATCTGACATTTCTGGATCACAATCTGGGTAAACATCATTTTATCGGTGTCCAAGTGTGATAGATCTTACTTGTCCATAAGCGAAGACAGTTGCGTTGTATCCCTCGAAGCAGCCTTCAACTAGCTTGTGAACACAGGCGCTGTAGATCTGATGTTGTTGAGCATCCAAGTCAAACACAAAGTCATACGTAAAGGCCTTGTCTTTACCCATGACCACCTGAGTCTCTCCGGGGGTAACGCAGGTGCAGATGTGACATCCCTCAATCTTTTCCTTTGCCATCTGCGGCCGGATCCTGATGAAAAGAACAGAACACAATTCTAAATGTAACAAAAAAAAAAATTGACACATATTAACAAAGGCAAAGATTCAAGGACATGCTGCATTCAAGTCATGTGGGAATTACCAGATTTGACAATTTCGTGGTTCAATATTAATGGTTCAATCTTCAAAAAGTCAAAAGTTGACAGGATGGCTTATCTTTATGTCTCATTGATAATTCTCATTGACTCATAAAACTATTTCAGTGATTCTGAAATGACATGAATTCACCATGTAATGAGGAAATGAGGACATAGACCTGGTGTTCACCACATTATTATACAGTAAGAACATCTAATTTCTAGCAGGGTGAAAGAACAGGTTAAAGCACTTACATTAACAGACAAGTGAACACTTGTCAAGTTAACATCAAGGTTAATTAAATCTCCAGGCTAAAAAACCCACTAATTCGTTAAACAATTAATTGAATCAAGTTAATTAGCTTTTGCTTGGGGCATTTGTGTTGGGCTGATACACATTCATCTCTAGTACAGACACTTCTAGCAACCACATAGCAACATGCTTAAAAACCAATAACAAGCACTGGTGAGTGGCGATGGACAGACGCCACTCATATCATATGTTGTTCAAATAATCTAGTTTTAAGCTGGTATTGTATTGTAATGACCACTGAGTTGAATTAGAGCCCATGGCTCCTTGATGACAACAGCCCTATTGTCCTCCATCTCTGATACACACAGACTCATAATAACACAAACACACACACACACGCACATCTGTTTAGCCCAACACAGTTATATAAAGGAGGCCCGCCGCCCGGAGAGACACTGAGAAAGTATTACGAGTGGCCTGGCTACCTTCTCTTTGTGTCATAAACACGCAGTGCACACGTTTATATGAATAAGGACATAACATAGGAATAAACTATTGTTTTTATACAGTCATTTCTAATTACAAAAGACCGAACCTAATTCTCACCTTAACCCTACCCTTAAAAAAAACGCTCTGCATATTTAGATGTACAGTCAAACCAAAATGTACTCAGACACCTTCAACATTTCACACATTATCACAGTTTATTCGCTATAGTTTAGAAAATGGTAACAAAATATGACAAGAACTCAGAGTTAAACTGTGTCAGAACAAATTCAGCTTGATGATATCAGATAACAATTACTCTAAGCAAATTAAATATGGTCAGGTCAAAATGTCGGAATAATTTTATCAGTTTTACTGGTAGTCCACTGTATGAAGAATTTTGGGGTATAATATGTCACAGTTTACTTTTTTTTTGTTATCCTCACTTACATAAATGAACAATAGAGTCCCGCACCCACTAATAAAAAAAATATCAAAGATTATATCTGGTGTCTAAAACATATATTTATGTAATCAATAATCAGTTTATTTATAAACAATTTATCAAAAGTAATTAATCATTTCATTATTATAAATAAATGAAAAGTAGGCTACTTTTGATAGATGTGTTTAGAAATAAATATTACATAAAATTAATAAAACTAAATATTTATTTATGTTCTTGTTATTTATCTGTGAAATATTTTAAACGAGAAAAATTACTAAGGGCAACTTTAATTCTAAAAATGCATGTTTTATTTCACGACTAGGCTTAGGGTGTAAGTCAAGGTTGGATAAAAAATAAATGCAATTAAAAAAAATGTAATCAGGTAAATGAAAAAAATACATATACGGTTCCATTTTACCTGAAGCCTTTAAATGTAATGCATCATAAAAGTACTTTTAATGTGTTAATTATGCACCTTATAATGCATTGTTTGATCTCATGAATAATTGTAACCACAGTTATAACAGTTTTATTCATTGTTACACCTTTAGAAAGCATATTTCATAAAAAAATATATAACACACCACACATTGCAAAGAAGGTCCTTGTGTTACGAGATCAGCAAAACATAAAACACCACAAACAGTGTCAGTAGCAGACACGACCCAGCACATGTTAGTCACATTTGAACCCTAATTCTGTGTTACATTGATCATTAGCATCTTCAGCTGTGAGGGATGCACAAACCAGCCGAATGTGGCAGGAAATGAGAGAGAACCATGAATAATCAATTAACCAGAGAGCACACATGCACAGAACGCAGGCTCGATCCCTTCTGTTCACACGCGCATCTATCCAAATAAGCCCATCCTCCTCTCTCTCTCTCTCTGGCCTCAGCTGAGCTTTAGCCTCTTTCGTTTATCCCGTTCCACAGTCAGGGGAACTGTAATCTATAGCGCATTGATCAGGAGGACAAACACAACACATGAGGCGCTCCCCCGAGAGGATCACACACTATAAATAACCCCACGCTGGAGGATTACACATCCGATCGGCCCGCACCGCATCCTTACCTGCCACTGAACACCGATCCCAGACCAGCTTACGCCACTCAAATCCTCCAACAGAGTCCTCAAAACCGTTTTTTAAATCAGTGTGTCGAAGGCACGTCCTTATTGCCTTGATCTGTTCATCTTAAAGAGCCGTGCAATTTGTAATTTCCTGTGAGATAAAATGCTAAACATCTCATGGAGATTATTAACACTTTGCTAAATAATTATGTTGATGTTCCACAGAACAAAGACATTTCATTCCCACAGGGCCTGGAGTTTTAATAGGGTTGGTTGCTCTAAATAAGGACTGCTAGTGCTATCAGTGTCACTATCAATTTTTAATTACGCAAAAGGATTCATGCAAAAAACAAAAACATCTTTAGATGAGTCAGAGACAAAATGCCACGAAAAAGTATATCCTCAAATACTTAAGCAACCTCTATCTCACATGCTGTTGTGTTTCCCAAAGGCGCAATTCAGAAAGTGTCTGTGTGGCTCTGAATTAGATTCATAAACAAGAAATCAGATGTTGGGCCTCCCATTTTAATATGTGCAGTGATGCATCATTTGTGTCTGACAGTCATGACACCCACACATGACAGAAACGCTCCTCACACACATGACGCATCTGTCCGCCTGCTGCCTCTGTGTGTGTTTGTTTGTATATGTGTACAAAAAACCAAAAGGAAGTGTGTCATCAGTCTGCTCTGACTGCACTTCCTGGTCTGCAGAGGGAAGTTCTCGCCACATCCTTCAGTTAGAGCCGTCTAAGATCAGTGTGAAGCCACCATACCCACAAAGAGTCATTTTCCCCCTTGAACATTTTCAAAAATAACTTCTGCATGTTGAAATTATCTTTCTCACAGAATGTGGCATTTTAAAGCTAATATACTTTAGTTACTACTAGACAGCAGCATCAGAGGCATACCGTCCATCTATAGCAGGTATATTAGTGGATTTTAAAATGGGAAATTTCGATGGGGCAAGACAGAACACTGGAATCATTTTTTTTTTTTTTTAACTCACAATTTCAAAAGTATAGCCATTAGCCATAAGACATGAAACTGTATATGAATCAACATGAGTCTATTGTTGTAACATTGCCTTCAAGTCATGTCTATGCAAAGTTCAACTCCTGCCATAACTATGCAAAGCCAGAAAACCATTAACTTTCAAACAGTATATCATATCTAGTATATCAGGAAGGGATGTAAAATGTAACAAAGTTAGGTTTACTTTCAGAAAACTCCCATAGACAGCAAGGTAACTACCACGTTCAAGGTCCAGAAAAGTACCAAGATGATCGACAAAGTAGTCCGTGTAACATCAGTAGTTCAACTGTAATGTTACGAAGCTACGAGAAACATTTTTGCGCAAAGAAAACAAAAATAACGACTTTATTCCACGTTTTCGTCTCTACTGCGTCACTTTGGCCGCGCGTTCACAACAGACGCATGGTGGA
>NW_015558618.1:646773-670206 GCF_001515605.1 Sinocyclocheilus anshuiensis | reverse complement strand
GTTGTAACATTTCCTTCAAGTCATGTCTATGCAAAGTTCAACTCCTGCCATAACTATGCAAAGCCAGAAAACCATTAACTTTCAAACAGTATATCATATCTAGTATATCAGGAAGGGATGTAAAATGTAACAAAGTTAGGTTTACTTTCAGAAAACCTGCATATAAATTACATATTTACTTATGTGTTTACATATTACATACACTACTGCTCAAATGTTTGGGGTCGGTAAGATTTTTAAAATGTTTTTGAAAGAAGTTTTCACCAAGGTGGCATTTATTTTATAAAAAATACAGAAAAAACAGTAATACTGTGAAATATTATTACAATTAAGTGTTTTGGGTTTTATATACGCCGGATCTGGGTCAGCGCCACCACACAGCCACACGCCACACGCATACTGTCGTGAACGCGCGTTCACAAGTGACGCAGTGGAGACGAAAATGTGGAATAAAGTCGTTATTTTTGTTTTCTTTGCGCAAGACATCAAAAATATCTTAATTTGTGTTCCGAAGATGAACGAAGGTCTAACGGGCTTCGAACAACACGAGGGTGAGTGTTGATTTTTGGGTGAACCATCCCTTTCATTTTTCTGCATTCAAATGCTCTGAAAGAGGTCAGCCCATAGAATTCCATTGTTGTGTATTAAGGTAAAGACCATTTATTTGTTTATTTTTACAAACATGCGGTACAAAAGATGAGATTTTGAAGAATATATTGGTAACCAAACTGTTTTAGTGACCACTGACGTACATTGTAATGATAGAAAGTGTCAAGACATTCTACAAAACATCTTTTGTGTACAGAAAAATAAAGTCGTACAGGTTTGGAATGATGACGGTGTTTTCATTTTTGGGTGGAAGCTTCCATATCACTTTATGGTAGATGCACTTCAGTGCAAGGCCAAGATAAACATATATCTGTGCATATTTGGATGCCCACCCAACATTCCTGGGCTTTGTTTTCAGGAAATTGAAGAGGGCAAGGGTACGATCAACCAGCCACATGCGAGATGAAAACAGGATCTGAAAGACAGAAAAATGCAAGGATGGCCGTCCAATCACATGACAATTCAGAGAGAGGACAGAGTGCCACATGAGCACAAACAGACACAAGAACTTCTCTCGTCTTCTGCCAGCACTGTACCGCTCCAGACAAAGATCACTCTGGCGAGGTCTCTTTGACAACAAACCGCGCTTAATCTTGACTTGACTACTATCAATTTTATGGAAATATTCGTTCGATATCTCCTGCTGTAACTCGAAGTCACCCACACAAAAGGGCAGCTGAGTATCGCCAATTAAAGCCGGAGTTTATGGATGGAGAATGTCATCTGGGCCCCGGTCCAAAGGGCCCGCGCTACTCCAAGCCAAGAGCCATTCGACTGGCAATAAACTCTGTTACAACAAAGTCTTTCAAGTTTATGCGGCACTTAAAGGCCTTACGTTTATGAATTATGAAGTGAGTAAAACAGAAGTGAAGCACGATTGTTTTGACATCATCACCTTCCTCCCATCTTTCACTCTCTCCAACCAGCGCCTGGAAAAACAGATCAGTGGGTCATAAGGGAGGGGCGGCAGTGCAGGAAACAGACCTCCATTTCCTCTCATGACAGACCCTTTGACAGCCAGATCACACAGAGTACATGATTGCCCGCACCCATTTATGAAACTGATGCAAGGTTCTTCCCCAAACAAACCATAATCTAAAGGAGTTGAGTGATCGCATGGCTTTGTGTCTGTCTCCAACAGAGACGTTTTGTATTCGTCTCACTCACCGGTTGAACACACACAGGAGACCTTCTTTAAAAGCAGTCTCTCAAGACCACAAAAAGGCATGGATGTGTGTGCCAAGGCTAGTACTCCATGGACATCAGCAGCACAGCTCAGAGAGATGAACACACTGAACACACGCTAACAAAAGGTGATGACATGAGTACAAACCCTGTATTTTGGCCGCCTTTTACTCTGTCAAATTCATCATTCAGCAGTTCCAAGTCTCCTAAAAACAAATGCTTTAGTCTTTTGATTGTGGCATTGACTGAACTCCAGTGGCGCACAGAAGCTGTCTGGCTGATAAGATTAACTGCGTCCACTCCACTGACGAGTCTAGTGGAAAAAAACACCAGTGGACCAATCAAACCAATAATAGGCTTTAAGTTTTTATCTCCTTTTCAGAGCCTGTGTGAGGGGAATGGGGTAGAGAGATCATTACACACACGATCTTCAGCTTGTAGGTGTCAAAAGCTAAGCGACACATCCAGGATTTCCTTCTAGTTACTACAGAAATCTTCCCTCTCTTGATTAAAGCTCCAAGTGAAGGGTTGCCAGTTATCACAAAAAGAGCAAAACAAGCCCCTTCAAAACGCAGTATAATAAATATACATGGCAAAACTGTACCTGGGCACAAATTTAAACAATATAATGTATTAATAATATCCTACAAAATGAAAAGGAAGTAAATGTAATTTATTATGAATAGAATATTTCAATATAAAATATTTAGATATTATAAACTGATTGAAGTAAAACAATAACATGAAATTTAAAAATTATTTAGAAACACCTTATTTAAAGTTTAATTGCACCTACAAGTTGCATTTAATATCAGTCAGTTGGGGGCAGTTAATCTAAAAGTTCAGTGTGTTTTTACTAAATAAAGAATTTACCAAATAAAAGGAAAAAACAAAAAAAAAATCAAACAAGGTGAAGTACTTTTCATTTCTAAAGTATTTGATTTATAATTTTTTTATTTATTATTTATATAAATATTATTTATTTTAAATATTATTTTTGTATTTAATTAATAAACTCTTAAATAAAACAAAATAAAAATAATAAATAAAATATTATTTTTATTTTATTTTATTTAAGAGTTTATTTATTAAATAAAGCCCTTTTGTCGATTTTCAGAATAACTACATATATAAATAACTATATCGTGAAATATACCATTACCGTGAAACAAAATTAGTCATACCGTGAAACTGTATTTTGGTCATACCGCCCACCCCTATCAGCGAGTATCTCTCTAAACCATCTGTCCATTTGCCTGGAGATGAGATATATATAGAAAGTTAATTTCCCCTGCAGTTTTCTTTCGACTTACTAATTTAAATAATTATTTTATTCAAATAACATCCACCATGGGCAAAACACTAACAACTACCACCATTAAAAAGCCATACACATTATATTGATATAGTGTGTATAACTCTTTGCAATTCTGTCCAATACCAATAAACCAATATTAATTAGCGAATATTTACACATTATGGCTGGACACTGATAAATGACCAATATTAAAATTCTATTCCACATTGTTTAGACAAACTACCAAAATAAATCAATGAATAACTACAAACTAAAGATCAATTGTTTTATATGCTACAAGCAAATGGATGCATTATATATAGAGCAGGATTTTGACATTTATATTTATTAATTTTGACATTTGCTAAATATTACATTTAACCCGTGTTATTCAATTATTAGTGTTTTTATATTAACTTTAAGGTAGTGTTAGATGACTTTCGCTACATTTTACTCTTATCAGTTCCTTAGGAAAAATGGTATCCATCCACCCATATATATATATATATATATATATATATATACACACACAGTATATATACACACAATATAACAAAGAGTGAAAAATTTAAGGGGGTCTGAATACTTTCCGTACCCACTGTATATACTGTATATATATATACAGTATAGTGGCCTCCACTAATATTGGCACTAGGGTTGGGTACCGAACTCGGTACTTTTAAGGGTACCGACCATAGAGCAGGATTTTGACATTTATATTTATTAATTTTGACATTTGCTAAATATTACATTTAACCCGTGTTATTCAATTATTAGTGTTTTTATATTAACTTTAAGGTAGTGTTAGATGACTTTCGCTACATTTTACTCTTATCAGTTCCTTAGGAAAAATGGTATCCATCCACCCATATATATATATATATATATATATATATATATACACACACAGTATATATACACACACACACCAGTTCTTTCTGGTTCTCGCATCTGATTGGCTGAGAGGAGTGCAATATTCTAGTGATATCGGTAAATATGAGGTTGAGCTGAATGCTGTATCAGTCACACTCGCTCAGTCCATCTCTCTCTCATAATACAGTGAGCTTTTAATACAGTAATACCATAAGCTTTCAATGAAGCAACTCAACGTTCCTTCGTTACTATTTCTAAAGTGACGTTTTCAAATTAGTAATGGAGGCTTGAGCTCAGCTCATATGGTTTCTGTGAAAACGCGAATGGGATCGCGGAGTCCATTCATAAAAACGTAATTTACTCTATAGAATGCCACGGAATTCGTCAATTTTTGACGAATAAATGAAAAGTAGCCACTGCCACTTAATTCGAATCGCGATATGAACTATTTGTTAGTTGTAAAGTAGCGTTTTCAAATTAGTAATGGAGGCTTGAGCTCAGCTGTTAAACTGTCAAACTGAGATTTGAATCCAGGGGAATTTTTGAAACCCTCTGCACAAAAGAGGGTTTTTAAAGACACTCCATTGTTGTTTCTTATGTATTTACACACTTGTGCCATCGAACTGTTGTATAAACACAATATGACAAGTAGCCGTGAGATCTGGCTGTATATCGGCATGCTGTGATTACCTACGGGCCGAATCACAGTGATTTTCGGCCTCTGCGTCTCACTATATGACGGCATGAACACAATAACGTAATCCCGAGCTGCTGTGAGAGTCACTTCGCGAGAATTTTAGCGTTTCATTTGAGAAAACTAGCATCATCATACTGTATACACACAGAAACTTCATGGCAACCTGTCAAAATAAAAGTACGGTTTAACATGTAACAGAAATATATTACTCTTGTATTACTTTTGTACAGTATAATGTACATCTTTAAATATTCCATTTTCTATCAAATTTAAAGAAAACAATTAAATGATAAAAATTAATATTACAACCAGATTAATCACTTAATTGAAGAAAAAAGGCAATTATTAGCCTATTAAAAAATGTTTTAAAGGAATATTCACACAATTTTTCTTCCATGTATTAATTTCAACAGTAAACCTCAGTTTGTTTGCCAAAAAATAAAAGTTTAATTTTCATTTGAAATGTTTAATGCCTTCATTTGATTTTCAGAAAAATTAAAACAAGAATTTCTGGGAAAAAAAAGAAAAAAAAGAAAGAAAGAAAAAGTTTGTAGGGCCCTATTGTGGGCCCTATTTTGGACTTATTATTTCACTGAAATAAATGTTTTTGTAATTACACAGAGTAAAGTACCGAAATTCAGGTACCGCTACCGTACCGGTTAAAATGTGAACGGTACCCAACCCTAATTGGCACCCTTGGTAAATATGAGCAAAGGCAGAATGATCTTTGAATGATCTTTCATTCAAAAGTTTCATTCATTAGTTTTAAATCAATTTAGTCGGTCAGTTAAAATTTTTGTTTTGTTTTAGCTTAGTTTTTTTTTTTATATTTTACTAATTTTAGTACTTCAAATTAGCCTCGGTTCGTTGCCAAAGCAACATTTCCATCAATGTAACATTTATATTTTATTTCAGCTTTATTTCAATTACACAAAACAATTTTAATAGTTTTAGTTATAGTTAACACTAACAACACTGAAATTTAAATGTGGATAATCATGTGTAAATTAATCTATCTATCTTTCAGAAAAAGCCATCTTTGTAGTTTCATTTCAATAACTGCTCTTTTTGGACTGAGGAGGAAGTTTTGAGTGCTGAAAGCTATAATACATCAAGCTCTTTTCAAGCAAAATTAGATCAAGGAAAATTTGATTTCTCATTACTTGCCCCTTTAAGCATATTAACACACACACACACGCACGCGCACACACACACACACACACACACACACACACATACTGTTGTGTGAAGTTTAATGTACTGACCACAGCGTAACACACACACACACACACACACACAGACTTGGCTGCCATGCCAAGGACAACAATCAGAATCCGCTTACAGTTTGTGAAGTGTGTGAGTGTCTCTGTGTGTGGCAGACAGTTGTAGGCAGATGGCAAACACACATCTCATGAGACATCAGGAACATGTCAGCAGAATTTACAACCTGATCAATCCTGGCGACTCTATGAGCCTGGATAATGACCGAAAAACCACATGTATTTTAACCAATAATGTTGGATTTCTTCAAGAGTGAGTGTTGTACCTTTTCTAATTGACATGAGCTAGACACTCGAACACAACAGTTAAAGGACATTAATTCTTGGCTCCATCACATAAATGACTTCATAGATCAGCATTTCATCCTGCTCAGACAGACATAGGGCAGACCGGATTTGAACCTACGTCTCCCAGATGAGCACCACAGCGCTATGTATTTGGAGCATGATTAAGTACGATTAAAATCATCTGCAATGTTTCATTTCCATTATTTGACATTTCTGTTATCTTCTAGCTTCCACAAACTTTCATGCTTGGGGTTGCCAGATGTCAAGCGTTTAAATCCCCCATCTCTTAAATGGATATATTTTCTTCCCAACGTCTGTCTTAAAGTAATAGTTTACCCAAAAATGAAAATCTTGCCATTTTCTCACCCTCATGTTGTTCCAAACCTGTATGAGTTTCTGTATTCTGTTGAACACAAAAAAAGATATTTTGAAGAATGTTGCTGGTAGCCACTGACTTCCATAGTATGGCAAAAAATACAATGGAAGTCAATGGCTACTAGCAACTTTTTGTTTAGCAACATTCTTCCAAATATCTTACCAACATCCTCTTTTGTGTTCAACACAACACATAAATTACTACAGTTTGGAACAATGTGAGGGTCAGTACATGAGGTTACATTTTTGGGTGAACTATACCTTTAAACTTTAAACCTGGCAACCATGCGCACTCGATCTGAACACATAAACATCTATGTTGAAGTTTATTGATCTCCACTGCCATATGCTGCTCAAATGAAAGTGTAATAAAGCCAGTCTGTGTATCTTCATAAGGCCGTTGTGCTACTTGCTGCAATTCAATTTCAATCAAACCTTCTCACTCATGGACTGTAATAAATCCTATTAGAAATCTCGCCTATGTTTTTTGCAGTTGTGGTTGCTGATTAAAGGCACTTATGCAACCTCTGTGCCACAATGCAAAGTCTTTTTTTTTTTTTTTTTGACTGTATAATGTTAACAGAATTTGAAAATTATTGGAGTTAATATTAGTAACTTCATGGTTTCAGCTTTTGAGAAAAGCTTGCATGGAATGTCACAAAATTTGACAAAAATTTGGATGGATAAATCAAAAGTTGGCCTGTCCACTTAATCAAAACGTCATATTAGAGATCTTTGAAATCAGTTTCATTTTTTCCCAAATTCAGTGTTTTCCGTTTTAATATTTCTAGATTCCATTTTTAATGGTTTGGTTAAATTCTGATAATTAAAAAATGACAACTGAAATCAATCAGGAAACTATGTTAAGTAAAATAAACTTTGCATATGAGCTGAAATTATCTTATTTTGTGCTTACATGAATGAGCAATATTTCAAATGAAATGTAAAAAAAAATATCAAATGAGAAGATTGATAATTAATATTCATAACTACAATGTTTGATGATCATTTTAACCATCATGAAGCTGTATGTTACCCTATAGCCGTAACTAACATGATGTTTCTGTCTCATCTGGAGACCATCAGATGAGCATGACCTCTGTTGACCCCCAGGACCTGAAGGAGACATGGGTTTGTGCATCCTCAACCACAAATAAAGACCTGAGAGCTAGTTAAGAGCCCCAGTTTCACAGGAAGCACATTGCGTATGTGTGTTTCAGGGTAGGAGTGTTGACCTCTCATCACCCTGTGGGCCCCTTTTTGAAGGTGGAGAGTCTCTCCAGATGTCAGATCTCCTACCCACAGTCCGGTTTTCCCACCTCCACCCACACGGAACTGCTTCCACCAACCTTCTCCTCTCTTTTTACCCTCCTACTACAGTTTTCTTCAGCTCCTCGATCTCTAAACTACATCACTGTCCTCTACTCCATCTCTGCCTCTTTCCTGAACTCAATCCTCCAAAATGAGTTCCTCCATCTCTCATATCCTCTCTCTCTTGTGAGTCATGCAGTCATCCTCCAGATACAAGCATATGACGCAAATGTGTAATAGAGATTAGGATTAGCCTGTCCTGTCATGCACATGCGCATAAACACACAAAAACACACATACGGACACACACACACACACACACCTGGTGATGAGTGTAAACAGCTGCTGCCAAAAACCCATGTGCCTTCATCATCTCACTTGAAGTTAAATACGGTAGTTCTTGGCATTGAGATAAAGAATTCATGAAAATATAAACAGTAAAATACGTCAGCCTGTGTGTGTGTATGTGAGAAATAGAGATAAAAAGAATGACTAAGTGTGTTTGTGGTGTTCTTAGACCTCTCAAGGAAGAGGAGGATGTCTGGAGCTTCACCTCAAACACATACCAGCACTTCCTTCTTGCCCTTTAGAAACGAGGTTATCAAACCACTGGATTTAACCAAACTGAAAATTCACCCCAGCTTCTGCTTGTCTTAAACCATGCTGGAGAGACTCTGATCCAAATACCTCAAGAAAACGGTCCATGTGTTACATAATGGGCATATGAATGAGTCAAGAAAAAAAAAACATTTTACTTTGGTACGCAATTCATTACGCAGTGTTTAAAATCGTATGAATATTTGAAAAAAAAAAAAATAATTAAATGTTCGCCAAATCGTCGTGGGTTCAATTCCCAGGGAAGACACATACTGGTAAAAAAGGTACAGCCTGAATGCACTGTAAGTCGCTTTGGATAAAAGCGTCTGCTAAATGCATAAATTATTAATTATTAATTATAAATCAAATGGGTGCGACCAAAGTCAAGTGGTACAACTAATTTGCAAAAACATTGTGTTAAAAAAATAAATAGGAAGTATCAGTAAAACTTTACAATAAGGTTCATTAGTTAACATTAGTGAACTACTTTAGTTAACATGAACTAAGCATGAACAATACTTTTACAGCATTTATTAATCTTAATGTTAATGTCAACATTTACTAATGCATTATTAAAATCGAACGTTGTGCTTGTTAACATTAGTTAATGCACTGTGAATGAACATGAACTAACAATGAACAACTGTATTTTCATTAACTAACATTAACAAAGATTAATAAATACTGTAATAAATGTACTGTACTTTAGTAAATGTTCATGGTTTGTTCATGTTAGTTAATACATTAACTAGCATTAACTAATGGAAACTTAGTGTAAAGTGTTACCGAAATATCATACAAAAGGTCCTTCATAGTGATACTGTCCTGATGGGAATGAGTCCATTTAGAGCCAGAGAAACCAGATATTCACAGCTTTGAATCCTGAAAATAATGTACTGAAAAAGAGTGACTTTGAATGGTTTGACTGTGAATTTCCATGGGAGCTGGAGGACAGAATGGCTGATACTGGTATACTAGTGTGAATTCAAGTTATAAAAAAAAAAGACGTTAAAAGTAACGGTCAATAGTGCTCAGTTTCATTCTATCATACTGGACAAATAAGTCAAGTCGAGTGCATTTCATTAGGGGACACAGTACACTAACTTTTAAAGGTTTGGGGTCAGTAAGATTTTTTTTAAAAGTCTCTTCTGCTCACCAAGGCTGCATTTATTGGATCAAAAACACAGTAAAAACAATAATATTGTGAAATATTTTTACAATTTAAAAGAACCGTTTTCGAATGAACATGAACTAACAATGAACAACTGTATTTTCATTAACTAACATTAACAAAGATTAATAAATACTGTAATAAATGTACTGTACTTTAGTAAATGTTCATGGTTTGTTCATGTTAGTTAATACATTAACTAGCATTAACTAATGGAAACTTAGTGTAAAGTGTTACCGAAATATCATACAAAAGGTCCTTCATATGAAATCAGTTATCTATAAAATATTTCTACATTTACTTTTAAATTAATGACTGATGTCTACACTTAGTATATTCAAGATTTAAAGAAACCATTATGTTTTACTTGATGGTTACACCACATGACATTTTGAGTCATTAAATTGATTATTTCTTGAAAATAATTTAAAAATTATTCAAAACCATATGAAAGGATCATGAATACTAAGTGCGCATTTCTAACACATTTCAAGCAGATTTGTTTTTTTTTTAAATGATCATTTTCTTCATCTTGAAGACTCTTTGTCATTGCCCCATCTAGACTTGACTAGTAAGCAACCACCTAGCAATCTTCCAGAACACCCTAGCACCCACAGAGCAATGTGTTACAACCACTCAGAAAACCTTAGCAACTGCAAAGTAATGCCTTGCCAGCCAGCCACAACACCCTTACACTGTGGCGGCTTATGCAAGGGGTCATACTTCCAAAACAGTGTAATATTTGCATATTTTAATTTTTCAATTTGCATTCCTGTCAGCTTCCATGCCAACTTTCCATTATAAGCATATTTACTGCAAATATTTCTCCTCTTCACTTAAACACAATGAAATTAGTTTCTGTGGTAATCAACAACAAGCTACAAACACTGTACATCGACATTAAGCTGAAAATAACTAAGGACATACATAAAATGTAGGCTATTTTTAGCATCTTCTGTTTTGAAATATATGTACATATATAAATTTAGAAGCTTTTGAAAATCATTTGTCAAGTGCAGGCAGCAAGAATCTATTGTTTCACTGACATATATTGATGTATCTCTGAGCAACAGCTTGTAAATTCTGTTCTAATTTTTCTCCAAGTGGGCCATAAAAAGCTCTTGTTTATCTCAGACAGGTAATGAACAGAAAGCGGACGGCTATTCCGTCATCGCACTTCCTGTCTTCTGTGTTTAGAGTCACCAAGGTGGCTCTGTTTTGACTGCCACTCTGGTGCCTGCACAGAGAACAATGCAAGCATGTGATTGTAAAACATGTGGCCCCAGAAAGCTGAGAGTCATGTGTGAACCTGATACAGCAGCGCTGAAGTGATTTAAAAGAACCGTTTTCTATTTTAAAATGTCATTTATTCCTGTAATGCAAAGCTGAATTTTCAGCTTCATTAATCCAGTCTTCAGTGTCATGTTCCTTCAGAAATATAATGATTTGCATGATTATGAATGTTGAAAATAGCGCTTTCTGCTTTTGTGGAAAAATTAATTTTTTTCATAATTCTTTAATGAACAAAGTCAAAGGAACAAGATTTATTTGAAATAGAAACATTTTGTAATTACAGATGTCTTTACTTGAGGAATAAAAGTATTAATTTCTTTCAAAATAAAAATCTTACTGACTTTTAACAGTATTGAACATACTACTGTAGAACTAGTATCACATGCTATTCCAAACATAGTAGGGATGCACCGATACCACTTTTTTTACTGAATGTTTAACATTATATTAATTGCATACATATACTTCGTAGTAGACATCCTTAACTCCTTTCTGCTGTCTGATGTTCTGTTGTTGGTGTTTCTTTGTCTGAATATGGCACTTATCACATGCTGTGTGGTATTGGCGTTTGGTATCAGGGCATTTTAACGAGTACGAGTACGAGTACAGGAGACCAGTATCGGGCCCGATACCGTGCATCCCTAAAACATAGCCTATTTTTCTTAAATAATAGAATTAATACAAAGAATAACATATAATTAATGCCATAAATTTGTTTTAAAAGGTAGTTATGATTTCGGCTTCATGGAAATTTTCACCATCAATTCTAAAAATGCAAGGTTGTGGTCATCGGAGTCCTAAAAGCCAGGCAATGTTTTAAAAATGATTCAGTAAATGGTCATTGAGTCCTTTGAGTATCAACGTTTCTCTCTGCGAGCCGGTCATTTCCCCATGCATGCAACCCATTATTGATCACAATGATTTTTACAGAACAACATATTACTCTCAAAAGCCTTAAAAAAAAAAAAATAAATAAATCTTTGCCAGATTTTGGGATTTTTGGTTGCGCCATACTTTACCTGAGAGAAACTGAAAGGATGGGCCGCAGCAGGGTTAGTAGTATTAAACGGGGGGGCAGCTGGCAAAAACAGGTGAGGAAACGAGCAAGTGTGGATTGCCAAGGTTCCATTCTTCCCAGAACAGACTTTCCAGTCATACCGTTGCCAGGATATTCTAAGCCCAGAACCAAAGAACAAGGGCAGACAATCATATCTATAGGGGCTTTATTGTGCAGCAATGCATTCTAGTTCCTCAACACATTAACATGATCTCACTGGGCAGCCTGAGATTGTAATTGAAAAGCTTGCGGTATAGTACTTACATGCTCTCGCTATCAAGTCACTTTATTAGATTGCTTTAGCTCCATAACTCAAGTAGCGCCTGTGTATGTCTGCCACTCTCCTGTGCTCAAGCTGGCACAAAAGCAAATGCACACACACGCAAATCCATCCCGTAAGAAAATACATGCATGCAAACAAACACAAAATGTCCAAACCACTGTGCTGACTATTACAATCCATGTATACTCCATGTAAACTTACATAATATCCATAACAAAGAAGCTGTTCAAAAACCCAGTGAGTGGATTTGCTTAAGCAACATAATAAAATAAAAAGGAACCAGTGAGAGATTTGAAACACTAGGTGCGTTTCCATTACAAATTTGCGCAAAACTTTTGCAATATTCCATAAATGTCGATAAAAAAGTATTGTGAAATGGCGCCGTTTCCATTCACCGATGTTATGCGACTAAAACGTAATTTTTTCCTCTCGCAATAATTCATGGAGACGGATTTTGGTAGGTTTACATATAATCGCAGCCACCGCACTAGCCATTATTTTTAATTGAAGGAGACGTAGGCGTGTATCTTTAGCGAAGCAGCACGGAGAACCGGTCCTAAAACATGCCATGGCGCATCTGCTATAAACACAAGCATTGACTAGAGTGGTCGTGATCAGTTCCGGTGGCCGTGTCAGAGCCGTAATGCGCTGCAAAAGTGTGCAGTGTAAATAAGGGGTTATCCAAGTATTAACGGCAAGGAAAGCCCCTTATACTTGAGAGCAGCCACGTATGAGGTGTTTCTTGGAGGTAAGAGTAGGGTTGGGAATCGAAAATCGATTCCGATTCCAGAATCGGATACTTAAGGTCAGGAATCGGATACTTGTCAAATTAAAATTTCGATTCCACCTATCGATTCCTATGCGCTTTTTTTTTTCTTCATCTGTGAGGACCGGACCTAGCAATCTGCCAGGACCTTGCTCGCTAATCTAAGCGCTCCGAAGTTTGGCTACATTTGGGGTCAGAAGCCAAAAAAGCTAAGTATAATATCTGTGATAGCTAAACATGTTGCAAGAGAGGTGTCACCACCAACATGACAAAGCACTTTAATTTAATAGATCGTTAAAGATTGCGAACACAATTCAAACACCAGCGTGATTCTATTCCTAAATTACAATGATTCGTCAGTTTCATTCCTCAAGCTTTGACGTGTGCGATCAATGTTGTGATCACTTGGTTCGTCCGTGCAGAGTACGATCACACCAGTGTGATTTGAACATTTAAATTTGCGTTCGCGCTGCTATTGACCTAAAGAGAGCAGCTGTCTGTCATGAATGAAACAGCTTCACAGTCTTTTCAGCCACACAGTATCATTATTTCTGTGTTCATTCAAACGTTCACAGTATCATTATTTCTGTTACAAACATTCAAATCACAGAAGTACTGGTATAAAAGTTTATAGTTCAGATATAAACTGTGTGTACGATGTGTATGGTAACGATTAAAATAGAGTAAATCACCTTTTGAAAATAATTTGACGCTTCAAATGAAGGTTTATCTATTACATTATTATGCCAGTAGGTGGCGAAAAGGGGCTGTTAAAATGTATTTGTCTTTGAATCATACAAGAGATTTGTTCAAGAATGCTGATTCATCCAGTAATGAAACAAGTACATCTTGAGTGAGTCATTTAATCATTAATTCATAAATTACATGTGATTTTGTTTAGTTGTCTAATGTTTTTTCTTCAGAATCATTAGAGAACCACAACTTTCATTGGGGGAAAAAAAAGGAAAAAAAACTCAATTTATCCAGAATCATGCAGTTCTATTTTGCACACAAACAGCTCTTAAAGAGTCCAGTTTTTATGTAGCCTGTTGATTTTTGTTAATGGTATTCAGCTCCAATAAATGGTTTGCAAAAAAGAGACACAGGATAAATGTTTGATATCATTATTTAATCACATTGGAATCGAAAAGTATTTGAATCGATAAGCAGAATCGGAATTCAAACGATACCCAACCCTAGGTTAGAGTACATTAAAGAATGATCATATAACTTTTTACATACGCCATGTGACCTGTAAATGTGAGGGGAAAAAAACACGTTTCCATTGCAGCTTTGCGAAATATTCCTTTTTCTAGTTGCCTGAAAAACCGCCTCATGTGAGTGTAAAAACGTTTTTGCACGTTTTTGAGAAATTGACGTAGGCGTATTTTCAATTTTCAATTTCAAATTTGCACAATTTGATAATGGAAACGCACCTACTGTTCGTCGGTAGTGTCTCATGCCATACAAAAGGTGCAATTCAAGTGTAACTCGACAACTGATTCCAATGGTTTCACATTAGCATTTTGCTACGCTAATGACTTGATACTTTGACAAAACATTGATCAACTTGCACATACAGAGACATGCACAGTATAAAGGTCCTAGATTAGGCCTACATAATTTTCACAACTCACAACTGTTAAAACCATTTTATAGAATTTTGCCTACAGGATTTATTTTATTTTTTTTTTTTTTTCGGAAAGGTGTTTCAATGGTTTGCAAAAAAGAGACACAGGATAAATGTTTGATATCATTATTTAATCACATTGGAATCGAAAAGTATTTGAATCGATAAGCAGAATCGGAATTCAAACGATACCCAACCCTAGGTTAGAGTACATTAAAGAATGATCATATAACTTTTTACATACGCCATGTGACCTGTAAATGTGAGGGGAAAAAAACACGTTTCCATTGCAGCTTTGCGAAATATTCCTTTTTCTAGTTGCCTGAAAAACCGCCTCATGTGAGTGTAAAAACGTTTTTGCACGTTTTTGAGAAATTGACGTAGGCGTATTTTCAATTTTCAATTTCAAATTTGCACAATTTGATAATGGAAACGCACCTACTGTTCGTCGGTAGTGTCTCATGCCATACAAAAGGTGCAATTCAAGTGTAACTCGACAACTGATTCCAATGGTTTCACATTAGCATTTTGCTACGCTAATGACTTGATACTTTGACAAAACATTGATCAACTTGCACATACAGAGACATGCACAGTATAAAGGTCCTAGATTAGGCCTACATAATTTTCACAACTCACAACTGTTAAAACCATTTTATAGAATTTTGCCTACAGGATTTATTTTATTTTTTTTTTTTTTTTCGGAAAGGTGTTTCAACAGTTTTCATTCATTTCAAAAATTTTATATTGCGCTACTCTTTCTAAGGTATAATGATAATCTATGGAAGCCTATTTCTGCCACTGAATAAAAAATAAAAAAGGTAATTGTGACTTTTTATCTCACAATTCTGACTTCTTTTCTGAGAAAAAAAGTCAGAATTGCAAGATGTAAACTTGCAATGCTGAGGAAAAAAGTCAGAATTGTGAGATAAAAAATCACAATTACCTTTTTTATTTTTTATTCAGTGGCAGAAATGGGCCTTCCATAATCTGTCAAAGTATCAAGTCATTCGTTTTGCGACATGCTAACATCAAACTCTATTGGAATCAATTGTCAAGTTGCACTTCACTTGAATTGCACAATGTGCAAGTGAATGAACATGAATGAACAGAAGATAAGTGCTGATGTTTTCAATATACAAAATTATTGTGTCGCTTCAGAAAAGCTTTTTGGAGCATGAAAGTTTTGGGCTCCATTGACTTTCACCATATGGAAAAAAAAACTGCTAAAAACACTTTCCAAATATTGTATTTTGTAGTAGAAGAACAAGTTTGGAATGACATGAGGGTGAGTACATGACAATTAAAATTTTTTGGATGAACTTTCCCTTTAAAATATTGTCAAGGGCTCGCTACTAGGTTTTGTAACAAAGCTGGAGGACTTAATTAGCAAGCACAGAGCCCATTTCACCCCCATGATTAATAATCTGATGAGTCTCTAAAGCATCTACAACAGGCCCAATTAATGGTTCACAAAGACCTTGAGCTCTGATTCCAAAACTCACGTTCTCATCTGGACTACAACTCCCAGAGAGCCGTTCAGAGATCCGTAAGGCCTGCAGGATGGGATTATATATACGAACAAAATAGTCATTCGCTGGCCAGTCAAGGAGGCTGAGGGGAAGAGCAATAAAAAGCAGTATAATACTCTGCTGAATAAACAAAAGAAAGCAGGGGCATCAGGAATATTATTAAAACTGTGCGCATATGACAGCTACGGAAGTGAAGAGAACAGGTGAACAATTACTCGGCGTCTTCATCCGGAGAGTTGTCCGATTATGAAGATGAGCATTTGTGATATGATAATGCCACAGTGTTCCACCTCCAAAAAGATTCTAGGTCAATCCTCACCTCCACATTAAAACCCATCAAATTACACAGACATTTTCTCTCAATAAAATGAAAAATTAAAAATTAAAAATAAATAAATAAATAAAAATAAAATAAAATATAAAATAAGTTTCATTAAAATCCCAAACAGAAAAATCCCAATACAATGTTTTGAACAGAATACTACTCCTACTTTTTCCATACTATGCAAGTCTTCTGTATGTGAAGTGCTCAGATGACCTGTTAATTTGCCAAAACATTTGCCACTTTACCTTCCATTTCCAGTGTGATAAATTAAACTGAAATAATACATGCTGTGTTCTTTCTTGACACATAATTTGATCACACTGCCAAAACAAACCATTTTTTACACAAAACTGAATTAAAATGCATTACAATGGGGTTTTCCTTGTACAAGATCATAGACAGCATTTGCTGAATTAAACAAATATAATGATGTCATGTGACAACAATGTAATATTCTTTTAAATCTTTGTATAATAATGTTTCACATGCAATTATAATACTAAGAAGCATATATGTGTATTAAGCAGTAGTGTGCAATATGCTAATATTCCAGTCCAAACTCAGACACACACTCACGCAGATGTAGGTTATGGTTTTAAAAGAGTGACTTTGGCACATCAGTGGATTTCCAGAGGCTTGGTTCAGTCTCTCCTCTCTCAACACCCATTTCAAGGTCATACGGCCCGATGATCGCAGCTGGAAGAGTCACTGAGTGTGTGCGCGTGTGATTGAGAGCTTATTGTGTGGTAAAAATAAGTATATTCAGCGAAGTAGCAGACAGATCCTATTCATGCAAAGAGGCTCTTTATAAAAGGTCACTTCTAAGTAATTGTATTCATCAGTTCATTATCTTTAAATAAAATGACTCTTCGGCATTAACAGTCACATGGTAATCAACCTCTGAACAGGTGAGACATTCATCTGTTCCTACTGGCACCAAGCATGAATTAAACGAGCAGCGGCCCTCAGTAACCCCAGAACCCGGTTGTGTTTGCCGGGCCAGACAGCGTGACCCAGCCTGAATGGGAGCGAGTCCCCAGGGTGAGCAAGCTATATGCCATCTAATGCCTCTTCTAAGCAAATGTGTGTTTCTTACAGGAGTAAACACACCTCCAAACAAACACAGTCAGTTGCATGCTGTTTTCGATCAGGTCTGTCACCATGGCACAAGAAAAAAGTTATATGCATGGATTATTGTCAGTGATAAATGAAACACTGCTCACACAGTCGTCACTTTCAAACCAAGCAGCGTTCTGTTGGCCAATGTGGCAAAACTGTGTGAAAAATGTGATGTAAAATCTGTGTGGAGAAATGTTTCACCCTTACACAAAATTTCTGGTCCTACTGAAATGATTTTGCCCACAAAATTTCACAGAGCAATGGTAAATGTGACTTTTGACCGTTTATAATAACATTTAACAATTTGTAAAACTTACGAAGAACACTACACTAAGTTTTCTGTTGTGTTTGGCCATGCAACACAATACTAGGATGTTGTGGGTGGTTGCTAGGGTATTGCGAATGGTTGTTGCAATGTGGTTGCTAAGGTATTTTTTACAATACCATTCAAAAGTTTGGGGAAAGATTTTTATTTTTAAAGGAATGAATACTTTTATTAAATATATTACATTCAATGGAGAAAAAAAAACAGTAAAGGCATTAATATGTTACAAAAGATTTCTATTTCAAATAAATGTTGTTCTTTTTAACTTTCTATTCATTAAAAAAAAATCTGGGAAAAAACAAAACAGTACAACAGTTTTCAACATCTTACCAACCCCAAATTTTAAATGGTAGTGTAAGTCTATGGGATTTTTTATTTTATTTTATTTTTAATTGTATTTTTAGTTAGTTAGTACACTGGGTTAAATATCAAAGTTTGAAAACATCTCTCGTCATCAAGCTGCAAAATTTTAACTACCATCCAAGTCTGCAGCACAAACAGTGTGGAAGTTACACGCCAATGTTTAACGAGCAATGGTGCTTGCCTTAGAAGCTGCCTTTTTTGCTAACACTAATAAGGAAGCAAAACCAATTTCATCAGAGACCCCAGGACCTATTTAAGCTCCTTACGGCTTAAGATACCTAATCACCAGCTGGTCCCTTGGATCCGTTAAACAACTTCTTTATTATCGTTTACAAGCAGTGCAATGTCCAGAAGGTCCCGTGAACAAAGCAGACAAGCCCTCACTGGGTGCTCCAAACCCTGGGTGAACTGAGCCTGTGTCATTGTCCCGGCCCTGGTTCTGTTATGCAGTATGAAAAAAGTTACTGAGGGACTGGTGCAAAGGGTCCAAACTAGGGCTGGACGATATGGCCAAAATTGATATCACGTCAAACGGCACAAATAAATCAATGTATGGGAAACTGGTCATGTATATCGAAATATCGGAAATGTGTTTAAAAATCATATCACCGTTATTGAAAAAAGTTATATCGCGATACATATTGATATTGAATTATTGTCCAGCCCTAGTCCAAACCCAATGATCTATTCACTTAATTGTCCCACAACCCCCCAATTCACAGGAGAAAAGCAGAACTATGGGAGGGGGCTGGTGCCTGTAGAGGGCAGCAGGGGGTCAGTTTGATTTCAAAGGCCGGGGTACGAGCTCGCCGTGAATGCGGACCAGCATCTGAGGGAGGGGGTTGCGCTCTGCGGTCTCAGTGTTGCAGTACAGCCCTTGGACAGTCCGGCAGGGAGCCACGAGAGTCTAGAGGAGCGTGAAGGAGGAAAAATAGCCCATGTATGTGTACTTCAGATTCTCAAAAGAAAAGCCCCATTGAAGTTTCCTGAACCTTTGTTGAAATTTGAATAAGACGAAAAAAAAGAGCTTCTGTCAGCAAAAAGTTCAGAAATACTAAATGCAAAAACCATGAAGTCCTCTAGGTTAATTATTTTGCAACTATGATAAGATTAAACACGACCAAAGAGGATACGCTGGGAATTACTTATGTCATGCTCCTTTGATCCCAATTAAAGTTTTGTAACAAAGTAAAAGTACACACACAAAATTTGACATTATTATTCACCCTCAAGTCATTTAAAACTTACTTTATCCTTTTTTATAAAGGAGAATTTTTGCAGAACGTTCATTGCTGTTTTCCAGAAAACGATATAGCTTTGTATGAGGAAGAGACTTAAAGGGATAGTTCACTCAAAAATGAAATTTACCCAATGATTTACTCACCCTCAAACCATCCTAGGTGTATATGACTTTCCTCTTTCAGACGAAAACAATCAGAGTTATATTAAAAATGTCCTGGCTCTTCCAAGCCTTTTAATGGCAGTCAATGGGGGTCGAGGTTTTGACGCCCAAAAAAGTGCATCCATCCATCATAAAAAATGCTTACGCTACCCCAACATCCTTCGTCATCCACTGGAACGCCGCTCTCTCGTGAATGCGCGTACCATTTAGCGGAAGCTAGAAATTATGGTTAATAAAGTTTTATATATGGATATTTTACTTACACAAACGCATCGCTTCGCCTCAGAAGGCCTTTATTCAGTGTGGAGCACTTTTTATGATGAATGGATGCACTTTTTTGAGCTTCGAAATCTCGACCCCCCCATTCACTGCCATTATAAAGCATGGAAGAGCCAGGACGTTTTTTAATTTAACTCTGATTGTATTCGTCTGAAAAAAGAAAGTCATATACACCTAGGATTGCTTGAGGGTGAGTAAATCATGGGGTAATTTCTCCTGTGCATATAAATACAGATAGAAAAGCACAGCGTGAACATTCTGCAAAGCATCTCTCATTGCACTCCAGGAAAAAGCGACAGAATTTTTATTTTATGGTGAACTATCCTTTTAATAACATCCCGTTAATGCTTTGTCAAGAACATCTGATCTGTTTAACATCCTGAAGTCACACTGCAGTGGCTTTACTCTACGGACCAATGACATTGCTTTCTGTGAGGGACTGTGACATGCAGCCGTTTATTAGTGCCCTCAAAACACACAAAGTGACCTATCACACACACAAATAATTAATAAATGCCTCTCTTTGTATGCTTCCACTGAGAACTAATGTTGATTTTTTTTATGCAGCCCTTTGACACTGAAAGAGAAAAAGACACTTCCTGTTTTCTCTTGCCCTCTCACTCTCTCTTTCTCTCCCCGCCTCCCTCCAAGCCTCTTCCCCTTTTCATTTGAAACACAACTGGCCTTTTCTTTCGTCGATGTCTACCAGAACAGCATCTAATTCACTCAGAGAGACATTATCAATTGATGCTCTCATGTCAGTGAATCAGGGTCTGCGGGTCTGGAAGAGGTTTTAAAGGGAAGCCCTGAGGCAAACTGACTACTGGGTGCATTTAATAGCACATATTCCTGTCTGCGAGAAACTGAGACTAATGTCACAAGTAGGTCACAGAAACATACCTCTGACCCTCTCAGCTATCACTTCCTGTGCGGTGCGTTGAACTTAACGCATTCAACTACACATAATCTACTGCCTCGCAGGGCAAACGATTTCCTGTGGAAACAGCAGGAAGGATAGTCATAGTGAGATTTTCACAACATAGCATGCAATTAGCGTCTTTAATTTAAGCGACTGACTTGCAGTGAGGTGCGTGTGATGACATGGTCTGTTCATGAAAATGCCGGCTAGCGCATATTGTGGTTGTGAGGTTTAAACTCACGGGACTCCGCCCTATCTGCCGCCCAGGGCCTAAATATTGCATCAACAGGAAGTAAAGAAACAGAGATCGACAGAAAAAGGTACCGCTCATGTGGCAGTTGAGGAAGTCGTTCTATTAGTAAGCATTATCAAGTAAGAACTAAAGAAGCTACTTCGCCCTGCCTTTATGCAGCAAAAAATGGTTTAGGCCGTCTTCTGCATTTCTGTGTGCCTAAATTAATCGAAATGTTCAACTAAATAAACCAAACTCTTTTCCATACACCCATCAAAACCAGAGAAAAGGCCCATACATTCAGTCTATACGACATAAGGGTTACAAAACAGGCAGTAAGCAGGCCACCTTTACAAAGGACAGTGGCATATATTTCAACTTGCATTGTTCAGGTTCCTTAATAGAGCTTAATGGATGGCCAAATGGACCAGTCTCTATTAGAAGTCAAGCAACTAAGATGACAACGCATTCAGTAAATACTGACAATCACAGAGGAGTCAATGACATGACTCTTATATATATATATTTTTTTTATTATATTTTTATTTATTTATTTATTTATTTTTGGAAACTATTCATTTATTTTAAAAAATACAAATATGCAATGATTTGAATGTTTGAAATTGCTTAATTAAAATTCATTTAGATTTTTGTGGGGCATAAAGTGTTAAAATGTCAGGGTGATACTACTCTTCTGTTGTTATGATAATGAAGAAGAAAAATTATATTGAAGAATAGTGAAGAATTAGAAGAATGAAATTCTTGAAAAGTAAAGTAGCTTGTCATATTACTTTATTCATTTTTATTTTTTTAAAGTAATTAATATTTGAAAAATGTTCATCCACCAAATCAAAGTCATGTGGTGCAACCATGATGCAGGGGGGAAAAAATGGAAATGAGGTCAATAAAGTTTCTTAAAAATCTCTGAAGGTTATTAAAATGCCATGTGGTGAGTCTCCACAAAACCAAATATATTTATAAATCAATAATTCATGATATATTTTAACACTTTTAAACTTTAAATATTAAAGGTTAAATTAAATTCCTTTAAATATATATATATATTTTTTTACTTTTTTGAAAATAATGATTAAGATGTGTACATTCTTGTTTTTAAGAAGTAAGGAAAATATGTTACAACTTTTAACTTGGTTATACCACATAACATTTTTGAAGTCATTGAATTTAAATTTTTCCTACGAAAAATGGCATAAAAGTTTTTCAAAACCACATGAAACCAACATGAATTCAACGGCTACGTTCACACTGTGAGCCTTAGGTGAGCCTTAGTGCTCAATTCCGATTTTTGCTCCGAATTGATTTTCTTGTATAGCTGTTCACATTGTTGTTTTAAATGTGGCCAATATCAGATTTCCAGTGTGAACAGATCATGGTTCTGAACTGACCCACAATGCGCTAAAGAACAATACGAACAGGGTTGCCAGGTTTTCACAACAAAACCCTCCCAATTGCTTCTCAAAACTAGCCCAAACGCATTCCGGGGGGTAAACATTGCGTTAGTGGGGTCGCATGAAAAACAACCCGCGGCAAGAGTGAAAAAGTAGCCCAATTCCGCGGGTAAACTGTGGACTTGGCAACACTTGCACAGCGTGCTGTCATACGGAAGTAAACACGGAGTACGCGATTATGTGTTTATTTATAGTGTGATCTGCAGCAGAAGCCAGAGAAATTATGCGCAGGCAATATGAAAAATAAAGACAAGGATGTGACAGAAGAGAGCAGAGTTTTGAAACTTTCATGATACGAGCCCTCATGTTTTGCTTGTATATAGAGTTGTCACTGTAATACTTATGAGTTCTGACACATCACTGTACTTCCACGGACTACCTTTCGCAACTGTCTTGATAACTTTGGGTATGTAAAATCATTGAAGTGCCTCCCATGAGCGCAGGATCGCGACAAATGTTGATCTAGAGCAGGGGTCAGCAACCTTTTCGGCATTACGTGCCATTTTTAATTTTTCTGGTTAACCACTGTGCCAAATCATAATCATAATTTCATTGTCGAATTGTACTACCCACTGTTTTAATGGGAGGTAGCAAAATCTGACAAGGTAGCACAAATCGACAGAACACCGGCAGTGCGCTCCAGGAGCGGTGTGTCTGCAGCAGTGCAGCGATCGTTTCCGCATGGAATCTATTTCTGCTGTGCTGCACTCGCTGAATTAAAGTGACAGCGCATTATTCGCGGTAAAAAATAACATG
>NW_015558618.1:625645-646763 GCF_001515605.1 Sinocyclocheilus anshuiensis | reverse complement strand
AACTCCGGGCAATTCTTTGTTCACATGTTTGTTTATTGTTCAAGCCGATCTACTACGCATGTATGGAACACGTCCGCAGAGCGGACCATCAGCGTATGCTTTCGGTAGTATAAATACAAGTAGTCCGCATCCGCGCTGTCTGTGTACGCGTCAGGATTGCTCACGTGGAAAGTATAACACACCATCTGCATATTTTTTCTGTGCCCATGTTAACAGATCAGAGCATTCACACTGCACGCGATTGCGGTCCGGTCTGCATTACTGTAAGGGTAGGTTTAGGGTTGGGGTAGGTGTAGACTTTAATAAAACACAATCTAATAGGTATAACAAATTATTTATTGTTGGTTTTCTGTAGCTGTATCCCTTCTAGCTTCAACCGTGAATATAACACATAATTAGTGTATTTGCATTACTGTACGGGTAGGTTTAGGGTTGTGGTGTAGACATTAATAAACCATAATTTTACAGGTAGCATTTTTCGTTGTCGAATTGTACTACCCACTGTTGGGAGGTAGCAAAATCTGACAAGGTAGCACAAATCGACAGAACACCGGCAGTGCGCTTTTCTTTTGGAAATATGTTTCAAATTCACACTGAATGCATTTATGACTGTAAAGCATGTCTGTGTGTGTCAAAATTGTGATCAAAATCGAAATCGCAAAATTGATCAAAGAAATCGCGATAGGTTTTTTTTGTCCATATCGCACAGCCCTATTAGGGGTGTGCCCGAAGCGTGAAACAAATAACGCGTTATGCGGAGCCCCTAAAAGGTTATCCACTTGCTAGCGGTAGCCTGTTGCATTACAGTGGAATCAGCTTAACATCGCGATGTCTGTCGTCTATCGGCCCAACCCTAATAGACACTGCAAAATTAACCATCATTGGTCAATACTTTTCTACACCCCCTCAAACACCTAAAAAATGACAATGAAACACAAGTACACCTAGATTACAATACACAACTTCAGCCCAGATCTGGGGAGAGTCAGAATCAGTCTGTGGATTTTGGCTAGTCGGTGTTAAAACTAATTTCACAGAAAAATTGCTTATGATTGGAGCAGACTCCAGAGTTTTACCCTCAAGACTATCATTTCATCTAGTTGGAGGATATTAAGGAAAGACTGCATCCAAATGCGCTTGGTTCATTTTTTTCGCAATTTCTCACGATATAACGGAGAGTAGCAACAGATTTTTCTTTCGTTTTGTGACGTACACCCAAAAGAAAGAGAAAAAAAAAAGTATGGCAAGTACTGGATTCAATTCACTGGTTGTTGACTGGATGGAGGCAGATCTTATGTAATTCCTAATTACAAGTTCCAAGCACATAAATGACCAAACAACATTGTATTTACAAGTGGGAATCTCAGAATTCTAGATGATACAAGAGTTGCAGAGTTGTGACGCTGAAAGGGGAGTGTCAATTTGAAACATGGCAGAAACACTCATCTATAATATAGATAATACCATATATCTATCATTTATATAGATGTCGGTGAACAGAAAGCAAGTCTGTAGTGAACGGTGTAAAGTAATTCACTCAACTACCACTGTTTTATTTATGTAACAAAGTAGTGATATTACGTATAATTTGTTTATGCTGCTTCCTTGTTATGTTTCTGTCTTGAATGTGTGACATGTCATAACAACAAATGCCTGATTTGGAGTTTCCCAAGTGCACTTGAAGACTGGCATTTCACTGGATGATCGAGTTATGATATTGTGATTAAGAATAAAAGTTTACATATAAAAAATAAACATGCATGAATGAATTGTTCCCAATAAGATCAATAACATGCATTTTGAAAATTGTGTGAATTTGTATTTCATGCAAACTTTAACTAGATCAGGGGTGCCCAAACTCGGTCCTGGAGGGCCGGTGTCCTGCAGAGTTTAGCTCCAACTTGCCTCAACACACCTGCCTTCAAGTTTCTAGTATGCCTAGTAAGAGCTTGATTAGCTGGTTCAGGTGTGTTTGATTGGGGTTGGAGCTAAACTCTTCAGGACACTGGCCCTCCAGGACCGAGTTTGGACAGCCCTGAACTAGATTCTAATTTCTAGAAATGAAAATCAAAACATAGGTTCGGGAGGAGCCTAATCATTCAGTCCTGTCAATCATCATTACAAGCATATATAAGCAGCAGCCACTGAGCCGTCGTGGCAACAATTCTTCCGCCATCCCTTCACCTCTTCCACATCTCTTTCTATGTGTTGAGGGGGGTTAACTCAGAGCTCAAGCCGAGCCTCGGGATCGAGCCTCCTTCAAGGTCAGCAAGCAAAGCTCATTTACCTTTACCCATTAAGACTGAATAGGCAGGCAAACTGTATGATTGGTGCAGACTCTATATTTTACCCTCAGACTACGAATCCATGTTATCAGTTTGATATTTTGAGCCAACATTCAAGGAAAGACACACATACAAATGCACTCGGTTGCGCTTGAGTTGACTACAGCAGCCAGCTACAACCTTACCTAGATTTGATTTTCTAGAATGCCATATTAAGTGTTATGATTCTTCTCATGCATTAACATTAGTCGATCACCTCTGTAATAACATCTCTGGTGGTGGTGGGTCACTAATTTTGCCATTTTCAAGCTGACTTTTCTCAGAAGTTTCCAATTATCATTGAAAATGGATGACACTCGGTCACTTTGTCGCTCCACATCGCTGTCAGTGTGAACACCCCTTTATGTTAAGCATGTGCAATACTAACAGTGACGCTTGACTGACCAAGCAGCACCGATGTTTGAGCAATATCAATCCAGTCCTGCCTTGCGAGCATTGGAGCTGGATCCAGTTAAAGTATAGCTTTAAATAGCAGTCTGTCTTTGTGATGCTCAGCAGAACACGTGGGTCCACTTCATTCATTGATGTAATGCTCCCCCTCCCATCTGCAGGTGTGACCCTGAGTGAGTAGCATCCACAGTAAAGCATGCTCACTATGCAAACCAGGCATCAAGATCAACCATGCACCTGCAGCCACACTTCCTAATACTGGACAACACAAAAGATCCACTTTAATCTTGCATTACTGCAACACAGTTCCATTTCCATTTATAACACCACACAGCACATGCACACGAGCTCATCTCAGGGCTTACAGCATGGAAACGGGGCTACGGGGATATAACACACCCAGACAGTTGACTTGATCTCGATCTTCTCCCATCAGACGGATCGAAAGAGGATCCAGACAATGCTTAGACCACCGCCTCCAGTCATGCTGCAGCCCGATGCCGCTCACCGCTCCAGACTGCTGACACGGAGCAGTGCTTCAATTTACGAGCTCACCGCTAGTGAATAATTGTGCATTATGTGATTGGCAATTCTGATGATCACTGCAGATGAATGCGAATCGATTTGATACTGATCTACAGCGATATTAATCCTTAATGTGGGGTTTTAACAAATGAACTAAGGACATTGAGGGAGCGCGCGCGTGTCTTTGTGTCATTATCATCACCTTGCAGACATTCCTGCATCATCTGACGTCCTTCAGCAGTTATGCAAAACTCAGAAAGCAATTAAATGCACCTTGCCGCACACTTGTATACAATGCACGAGACGAGCCAAACCTAAATATAACTTCTGTCTCGATTTGCATTATGCATGTCATTATGCGTGCATGTAACATGTATGTGGCGGCACATGGGAACTACAGTTACCGCGCACAGCTGTGTGTTTGACACTTGCAAGCAATTTTACACTCTCCGGGTTGCAATATTGCATCTATGTGCATGTGCCCACCCTATCACCCGGGACTTACCTAGCGCGGCACACACCCGGAGAACTGCAACAGCCCTGTTTGTCCTACAAACTCTTTGTTTTGAGTGTAAATAAACAGTGCATGATCAATAAAGCGCGTAAAATACAACGAAGAGTGTGCTGTACTACAAACAATAGGAAATGATGGTTGCATAGGGGTACAGTCGGCAGATTTTGACAGTCGGGCTTACCTTAAAGAGACCTTGACACAGCAGTCGTTTTGTGTCGCCATGCTTTGTGCTGCAGTTTCACCTCGCCTGTCAAAATGAGAAGCGATGCCGCGAAGTTCTCGCAAAGTTTACGCACGAACAGAAAACACTCTTGTGCGTTAACAGGCGAGCCACCGTTCCGGTCCGTCAATCAGCGTTATGCAGCCAGACATCACGGCTCAGCTCTAGAATACTGCTGAAAGCAGCACAGTGGCGTATAAATCGCATGAAACATGACGGAGCTCGGCATATTTTCTTCCTTCGAGCTTGTATCCTGTCATATATGCGAGTGGTGCTTGAGCGTGCATCCGAAACCACGCACAGCGTCTGTGTGCCCGCACGTTCAATGTGCAGCGCTCACTGAGAGCAGCGTGGGCGTGTCTATACGCAGATGATTGGCACGCCTCACGACCACACATAGCTGCTGTCCCCGCCCACATATGGATGTAACTGGCCAATTAGAGCTCAGCAGCGGATTACCCTTAAAAGCAGATTTAGCGGTTGTAGATTAAACGAAGCTTCTGTTGACACGTCTGTTGACATGACCCTCATAAAGTTTTTTATTTATTTATTTATTTTATTTTATTTTATTTTTTTGTTACAGTGAAGTGCATGCTTGATATGAAATATGGGGCATGTGATGTGTAAGAATGTGATGTGAAGATGTGTGCCATCTCCAGTCAAGATCATCTCTTGTCATGTAAATTATGCAAAAGTCTAAGTTTAATTGTGTACATTTTTAGCCTTAGAAGACGAGAAAGGACAAAAGGGTCTTTCATTTTATCCATTGTGTTTAAAGTGTCATTTCCAGCCTTTAATGTGATCAGACAAAATACAAAATTTAAAACGTGGTGGAAATGCTCCTGTGATGCATTTAAAGGCACAATATGTAATTTTCGCCACTGGAGGGCATGTATTCAAAATAAACAAAGAGACAAAGGCTAGTTTGATGACGCCGTGACTGAGTGTGGAATCATGGGAGTTGTTGTCTTCATCCCCACAGCTGACGCAACCCGATGGGGCTTGGGCAGAAATCATGTTCATGGATGAGCTAATGATTTATTAACGTAGTAGAATGAAGCAGGGTGAGGCTGAAAGCCGGCGAAGCGAAACGAGGCCGCTGAACGAGAGTGACACACAGCTAGAAAGCAGCGGAGCTTTTATTATGCCACAGTCGACTGCTTCCGCTCCTTCCGGTCGTGTGTATGTGGGGTAAAGCAGTGCTGTTTTATCATACTAGATACATTTGAAAGTTCTGTTATAATGCTACTCTGTGCGGTCGTCACCTGTCTAATAAAACACACAACATATTAAAGCGTCTTTGGTGTTTCCATGTTTTCTACAAAACAAAACCGGAAATCGAGGGGTTATGACGTCATTGGCAGGCGACAATGACACTATGGACACGGTCCGTGTCACTAGTTAAAATTGCTTATTTCTCTGGATTTAAACGTTCTTCAAAACATTTGGGATAATGTAAGTACACAAGTCAGCAAAATATATAACACCGTTCTAGTGGTTTTTGGATATTTTAATAAAAAAATCGTACATATTGTGCCTTTAAATCCATTTTCGGACAACGTTAGTAGACAAATTGCGAATCGGTTCCACTGAGTCATTAAAAATAATCGGTTCAAATGAAAGATTCATTCGCGAAACGAAAGTCACATCTGAAAAGCATCTAAAGGCTGCTAACGTGGAATTGTTCTGGGTTCAAGGGGCATGATTTACGACACCCCATTAGTCACAGATCATACACAAGAGAGCAAAGTCAAAACAAAATAAAAATTTTTTTACTGGATATAGCCTACATTACCATAATAACAAGCATGGCTGTAAACGGTTGAGAAACACAGAGAAACTTTCACAACTTTACTTCTGCATTAAAAGTGGAACCATAAACTGTGTCAGTTCAAACAGTCGCAGACAACTGTGAGGAGCAAAAGCATGCTTTATATCCTTTAATTTTTAACAAGACTAGAAATATGAAATGCATTTGTCCTCAAATAGAAACCTAATGCAATCGTTTGAGCTTGTAACTTCAATCTGACATTATAAGAGCTCAGAGCAATGAAGCAGCTGTAATGGGAGCAACTGTAGCAGTTTTTCAAACATAAAAAAACAGCCCTTCATCCAAATAACAACTAAATAATTTCACAAGAACACCAGATTCTCATGAGGATTATATTTTGCCTGTGGAAGTATCAGGTGCAGTCCTGTAAAACCTAAAGAAGCTGTTTCATATAAATTAATGCATGTTGCATAATGCAGAGCATGCAGCCGCCCACAATCCAAAGCAGGCAAGAGGGATTCTGAACCCATTCAACCAGACGCCCCCATCATAAATGACATCTCAAAGGAAGCGAATGTTTAAGAATATCCTCGAAAACCTGTCTTCTGGATTATTGACTTATGTAAGTGTTAAGTTTAAAACATCACATGATAATATTTTAGAGATTTAGGAGAGGATTGTTTTTGTGTTAATCTTGGTTTTGTAAGCCAATGTTTTTGAAAATGCCTCCTTAAATATGAATCTTTCACCTTTCACCTTAATTTTATCAGAATTAATCAGATTCTAAGATAAATCTACATATGACTTCTCTAAAATACATAACCAATCGAAGGCAAAAAGAAAACATACACACACACACACATATGTACGGTGACCGAGAAGTGCAAAACAAATCACAATTCTGAAAACAAAATAACAAATTACAAATGCAAATGCAAGTCTATAAAACAAAATAACAATTCAGAAAACACAACAACAATTCAGAAAACATTATAACAAGTCAGAAAACACAATGACAAATTCGAAAACAAAATAACAAGTCAGAAAACACAACGACAAATCCGAAAACAAATTAACAAGTCAGAAAACACAACGACAAATCAGACAAACCGGAAGAGGTAGGTATAGTTTGAGACAGTGCCATTGGTTTGGGATTACTCACTTACTTTTTATTGAAAATAAATGCCTTTACGATGTGTTATGAGATTTGAAAAGGGAGGAAAAAAAAGTTCGGCAAAAGGCGGGATCGAACCCGGGTCGATCGCATCAAAAAGCTGACGACACGCGCTTATCCATCTGCACCACTGGAGCTGATGTATTACAGCCACTTTTAACTAAGTGTAAATTGACACTCCGTATTTTTTATTCCATAGTAAGGGCAATTCATACAATACATTTAAACTGAGCTACTTTAATACCATCTCCGAACTTTCTACCACGGCTCTGCTGTTCTTCGGCTGGTTCTTCCTGTATACGTTGATTGACAGATGTCTCGTCCAGTCAGCGGTGAGTAATCCCAAACCAATGGTGCTGTCTCAAACTATACCTACCTCTTCCGGTTTGTCTGATTTGTTGTTGTGTTTTCTGACTTGTTATTTTGTTTTCGAATTTGTCATTGTGTTTTCTGACTTGTTATAATGTTTTCTGAATTGTTGTTGTGTTTTCTGAATTGTTATTTTGTTTTTTAGACTTGCATTTGCGTTTGTAATTTGTTATTTTGTTTTCAGAATTGTGATTTGTTTTGCACTTCTCGTTCACCGTACATATGTGTATGTCTATGTTTTGTTTTATTACTGTTTTCCTATAAATACATAGCAAGTTGTACACACACACATATGTAGGCTATACTATATTCCATATATTCAGAATAACACAGATCGTGACGTGCAATTTCATTTGTCTTTGATGTTTCCTTAATCCCTTTTGCGCAGTTTGCTATATTTAGTTTTGAGGTCATAAGCTGATTCAATTTCATATTCTTTAATCAACCTTTTGCATCCATATTATTATGCATCCAGTTTTTGCTAACTCATATCTGCCCATGGGTTACCAAAGGACTAATCCTGATTCATTCAACTCTGCACTGTGCAGATGAATTTGAACAAATTAAAGTTGCAGTAGAGTTTTTGATGACATGACTCCAGTCTTTACAGATCCCAGCACACTTCACTCTAATGGTCGCCCCACACTAGACAAAAGCTTCCATACAACAGCCAGGAGAAGAGCGGTGTGGTTGACTCGTTCAGTGTGTGTGTGTGGGGGGGGCGGGGGACACATTAGCCACAGTCCATGTCTGTTTCTATCCTGTGAATACAGCAGCCGCACATTTGGGTAGAGAGAGAGAGGGAACAGCCAGGCACAGAGTCAGCTGACAGTTCTGACTTCATCTAGGTCAGTCTGCTGCATGTGTGTATGTCTGTGCCCCTGGGCTACACACACAACACACACACGTTGACATACAGACTCCCTCATCCATCCCCAAATTTCATCCATCCTCCCCCCAGCAACATCACCATCTGTGTGCAAAGGGGCTTGCCAAAGCGCCTAGGTTAGAGCCCAGTGTTCACTTGATCTGGTGTAACATGAAAAGTCAACTTGCAACACGCTGACTATGTGTATTTCTCCAGTAAACAGATGAGGGATACTCACCCTTCTTTGTTCCAAACCTGCATGCCTTTCTTTCTTCTACGGTACACAGAAGAACAGTTCTGGTGCCCATTAACATTGTATAGACAAAAAAACGGAGACATTTCTCAAAATATACTCTTTTATGTTCCACGTAAGAACGAAAATCATACAGATTTGGAATAAAGGCGGGTGAGTAAATAAGGACAGAGTTTTCATTTCTGGGTGAACTATACCTTTAACATTCTACCGTAGAATTACACACAGTCACAATGTTGCAAGTTTACTTTTCACGTTAGACCAGATCAAGTGAACATTGTGCTCCAACTTAGGTGCTTTGGCGCCCGTTTTTGGGTGAACTATCCCTTGTGAAAATGAAGTCTGCTTAATTGTATTGAATGTGCTCTTGTAGTGTACTTAAAATCTTAAAAAGTATATATTTTTAAAAAAGTGTACGTACAAGAAAATATGAATGAAATAAATGGCCTCTTAAGTGTACTTAAAGTCCACTTTCATCACTGTTTCCTAACACACTTAAGTACACTTCGTAATAATGTCAAATGAAAAGTTTACTTTAAATTATATTGTCTTATCCTTATGTTTTAATATTCTTTTGTCAATAACACTAAAGGACGTTAAGTCCTTGATTATAATTGTAAAAGTGTGTTATTAAATTTTACATGCAAAGTTAATATATTTTAAATGTACCAAATGTTCTAAACCTTATCATTACAAATGTGCAATCACAAATATATTTAAATACATGACATACAAGTTCCAATAGACAAAAAAAGACATTAAAGTATATTTTAGTTTACCATAAATATGTTCATCAGGACACTTAATCATATTTCAAAAACAATTGAAGTAATTGCATACAATGATGTGCAGTTTTCACTGTTATAATCTTTTAAAGTATATTATTTCAGTACTCTTTTTAAAAGTATGCTAAAATCTACTTCATATCATATTTTTGAGTTTTGGCTGATGTGTAAAGAAAATAAATTTAGCTGGTTGCATAAAATAACAAATTCGGCCCAAGCAGAAGCTTCTCCCAGCGGTAGTGGATTAAATGAAATGCTAGCGGCCCCTTACCTGACTTTCAGCAAGAACTATTGGATGAATGTTAGGCCATCTAATTAATATTCATGAGACAAGCTGATAAGGTTTATAATGTGTTCCCAGCACTTTCAGATAGTTTCTATGGCCTGATGTGCCAAGTATTCCAACGTTCACAATTTATGTTTGAAATTAGCTGTGTTTTTATTAGCTTGCCCTGCTAATCAGTTGCTTGTTCTGTGCAACAAACGGCATCTGGTTTTCATAAAGGAGGGGAATAATTACCCCATCGAATGTTGACAAAGGCAAAGATGGTGTGATGAACGCACAGTTGGCTGAGAAGGAAGTCAATGTTAGGGCGGTCTGGTGGTCAAAAGAGAGTCTCTTCGGGGGGCCTCCATTCTGTGTCGCGTGCTGTTTCACCCCCACCAAAGGCTTCTGAATTTCATGCTCGGCCTGGTTTGGGTTCGGGATAGTGGGGCTGAGCGTAGCCTATGGGACTTGCCCCACTGACACAGTTATTGATAGTGTTCGTGCCAGATGACGGACAGAAAGGCCTGGTGTGTGGAGGGGATGACAGTGAGGTCACGGCGGAGCAGAAAGGGAGGGATTTCTTTTGTATTGGATGGGTAAAAAGAGCAGACAAGTCTAAACTAGACCACTTGAAACCACATGAGTGCACATAACAGGAAAGATCATTCATGTATGGAACGAGCAATAGAAACAAAGCCCAGTTTAGTAATACTGTCTGTGAAACATAGCAAATCAGAAAAGTACTGAATATGTCATGATATGTTATTTATTCCTTACATAACTGTGCCTGAAGTGGAAAACGTACAGTCCGCTGGTCATTATTGCAAAATAATCCCTTGAATTTTTGAGGAAGGGCCTATTGATGTTCCATCAGTTTTGTAACAGACACAGTTTATTATTAAGAGCATTTTGTGCCCTGTTTCCATGGGAACGGTTTTTAAAAAGAAAACTAGAACCCATGCCCTGACAACAAAAAAAGGCTTTTGTATGGTCTAGCATTTAGGATGTCCACAAAGCGGTGTGAATAGACAAACCTCACTTCCACCTGAGGGCGAAACACATCACGGGATGAGCATCTGCCTTTAGCCACGAGGAGAACACAACTCTTCTTATGATCTCTGCTCATCCTGATTGTAAACAATAAAGATTTAATGAAAATGCATCAGCGGTCTGGATTACAGTAAAGGACAGACTGAAAAGGTTTTAGGGACCTCAAAACAAGTGGGGTCAAATAATTAGAGAATACTGCTGGTGAAGTGCAATGCTCATTACTGTAAGTACACCTCACTCATGGACACCAGCTGTCTGGCCACACTGTGGAAAGACTACACAGTAAATGACCAGAGGTTGACATTAAATCGCCTGATTGAATGTACTATAGGCCTGTCGTGTTGCAGTGTGCAATGAAGTTTTATTCATACAAATATGGTCATGTTTACACAGCAAATATACAAGATGCTGGGAAATGCAATTGAAAAAAAAAATGCAAAATGGCTTTTATAAAAGTTGAATTACTTTTAACCCAAGCACCATGTTTTTAGAATGTCATGTGGTCACATTTACTATTGAGAAATTTTGTGGGCAAATTCCATTCATTTCGATACGAATCTGCGCAATTGGGATTTTCGTGCAAAAAAGTTCCTCATGCAGATTCCGTTCATGTTTAAGTTGGTCATGCGAATTTGCCGTGCTGATCACCTGAAAACTCCTTTGTTTGAAACTGACTTCTGTGTGATCAGTACTTCACACATAGCTACACTATTGAGAATGGAAAATGGACAATTTTTTCCAAATTTCGCTAATAATGTGACTGCACCTTAAAGGGCGGGTCACACTTCACTTTCTGTTATATTGACTTACATTCATACGTATGCGAATACGGGAGACAGGAAACGCAAACTCGTGTCAATTTTGCTGCATTCCAAATGTCAAGTTCGGTGAACTCTGCCCTGTGATTTTGTATCACGAAGACATGTGACCAATAGAAGATTGACGTGGCATCTTAGCCGAATTAAAAGAATGCAAACTTTAAACCTACAGGATTGCTGAATTGCAGTAAAGTGAAGTAGATTCATGACCGATTCATGAATCATGAGAAACTCATGAAGAACATTTTGTGTCCCGTTATTTAACTTATGTAGCTTATATCCTGTCAGCTTATGTCGATTACTTTCCTTATCATAAATTAAATTCTACTAATTCTTCTTCTTTTTATCTTTTTTCTTTGTTGTCTTTCCACTGTATCAATATTTTGTATTGTGTTCCGTATTGTTTTGTCTCACATTTGAATTAAAAAAAGGAATGGAAATACAAGCTACAATATGCCACCCACAATAACAAAATAACTTTCAGTTTTTGTAGAATTATGTTTTTTAAAATGATGCCTTAACGCAGCCAGAAAGTGAATGTCTACACATACAAAATAAACATGTTCAAAAATGATCTATTTTATTTTATTGTATTTATTTTATTTTATTTTATTTTTTGACGGCCAAATTTCACACATTCCGGTATAAAGACTTTTGGCTCTATCCGCCTTCCATAAAATTCAGAATCCACAGATTTATGGCCGAAACGCTGCAAAACACGCACGCGCAATGGCAAAAGTAAGTCAAGCCCATGTTTATTGTAAAAATGTGTTTAAAACCGCAAGCTGTAGAGCCGCATTTTTTAAAGCAACCTTAGGGGAAAGTGGGGTGAGTAAAAAAACAGTTTTTTGAGCTAAAATGTGCTTACCTCTCATGCCATGTGTCTCTCTTCTTTGGAGGATGAGTAAAATGGATGGCTTTTCAAAATTATGTGGTCACATGACCAATTTCTTCTATGGTTTTCCAGAAACAAGGGGTGGAACTACTTCCCCCCTGGCACAAATCACCCCACTCTCCCCTATGTAGTTTTGTGTATTTTTGCAACTTTGGAGCCCCATACAGTTCAGTGAGTGGAAGTCACTGTCGTAAACATTACAGTGTTTAGCAGTGCACGTGCATTTGCTACCGTCAAGTAATCTGACTTTTTTTTTGCTGAATTTTGTTCCCACTTAGTTACCAAACACTCCCAGAACAGACTTTTGGAGGGTCAAAATAGCCTCTCTGGTCTCTGGATGTAGCTAGAGTCGTTCTTTCAATGACAAAATGTCCCAGAGGAAAATCACATTACCATCAAGACTGCAAAGCTTTAGCAATATATCATAAAGCAGTCAGTTCACATTATGAAGCTTTCTGTACTAATGGTGTTGTGTAATTCACTGTAATTCATCAATGCTTTCCATGGTGCAAAATAAAATAAAATAAGCTGATTCTCTGCCCTACAAAATGCTATCAAGAGCAGCAGATGGCACGTTCTGTCCGTCACTTGACATGCGTCTGGTGGCTATTCATGACAAAGCCAGTGGGACGGTTGAATTGGGCAGATGAGCACTTCATTGATTTCCTTATTCAACCCCAGGGGGCCACTGTATTGTGCTATTGTCCCAGCACCTTTGGTTCATATATTTTAATCATGAATTATTGTGCAATTATGCACCGGAGGGACAGGTGATGGGGATGGTGACATTATTATCTCTAAATGCCGATGTTATTTGTCCCTCTCTGTCACTTTTAAAAAATGGGACCAGGGCCAATTGTTAAAACAGACAGGGCGATTATGTAATAGTTTGCACATATACTTTTACTGACAGCAGGGCTAATCTGATTTAGCCACACAATATCTGTAAACGTTAAACCGTAACATTAATAAAATTCTGTCTGAACCCTGAACACAGGACTTGACTGTAATAGAATAATCAGCGCAGCTATTGAATCAGAGATTAAAATAAATATGAGATGCTCACTCAGAGCTAAAAGCCCTCTTGGTCCTCCGAGTGTCTAGCAGAGGTGGTTTCACAATATCACAGCGCCTCCTACTGGGTAAAGCATCATATTGCGGACTCTCATTGGACCCTTTGTTAAAGGCCCTTTTTTATTAGGGCCCTTGGAATAAGTTGTTCCTGCACCCTTGCACTCTGGAGATATTATATCTATTCATAATTTGATTTTAGACTTCAATAGAATTGCAGGCTACTTCGTGTATTAGTTTCGTGATCCCAATGTTCCAGATATGTGTTTTTGGATTGTTTGATAATTTGATTAATTTTGATTTTTGGGTGAGAAGCAGTGCTGGTCTGAGACTGGTTAGTGTTAGTAGAGTTAGTCAGGTTAGTAAGGCTCAGAACCAGCTGACTGAGAGGACTTTTTCAGGGTTCAGTTCTTGGGTTTGTAGCGCTTTAAAATGTCGCGAATCTGTGGGACTCAATTTTAGATGCATCCAGAATTGGAGGGATATTTTGCATATTTTCCATCGTGCCAAATAGAATCAAATGCTTTTTTGAAATCGACAAAGCATGCCCATATTTTTCTGATTTTGGCCTATTTTACGTGTTTATTGATTAAGGTGTGCAGGGTGTAAATTTGATCAGTAGTTTTATGATTTGTAAGAAAGCCATTCTGACTCTGGTTCAGGACCCTGTGTTCGTTAAGGAAGTTTACAATTCTGTTGTTTAAAATACTGCTAAACTTTGCGAAGGGTCAGTTCTTGCGTTTTCATAAGTTTGTAGACTTTGTTTGATCTGAATTGTCATTGAGTTGTTTTGGAGGGATTACTTTATATGCATTTTCAAAATGTTTTGTCCAAATGTTTCTGTCTTGTAGTTTTGTTGTGCTCAGATTATTCCACATATCCCAGAACTGATTATGATTTATTGAATGTTCATTTTCTTGTAAACCTTTGGTCAGATGGTGTTTCTTTTTCGCTCTGATTGAGTTTTTGTATTGTTTTAATATTGAACAGTATTCGGTTCTTATGTCAGCAGCATTGTTTGGTTCTTTATGTTTCAGTTTTGATAATTTGATAATTAAGTTTTCTTAATGTCTTTATGTGAGTCAAACAATTTTTCATCTTTTGGTGTTTTAGTATATTTTTGGCCTTTCTTTTTCAATTCAGTTTTACTTGCTTGCTTTTTGATTGATATATAATTTATTTAATTTGTAGCCAAATTAACACCATCTTTAGTTGTTTCAAATTTTTTCAAAATAAATTTGTCTGTGCTGTCTGGAGCTCATCTGTATCCCTGCTGGATTTGATACATTTTACAGGATTCCAGTATGTTTTGTGTTGGTGTATGATATGTTTTAATAATATATATGTTAATTTGGTTCTGGTCAGAAAGGGGAGATTGTTGTATGACAGTGAATGAACTGAAGGAGGATGGGTCCATGTCAGTGATGGCATAGTCATCTACACCAGCTCCAAGCCCTGAACAACACGTGAACCTCCCTAAAGAATCCCCTCTGATCCTGCCATTAAGTATGTACAGGCCTGAGGCTCGGCAGAGCTGCACTAACTACCGCTTTTATTTACAGTTTGGTCAGGATTGTTTCTTGGTGGGAGTTTTTAATGTTTTTTAATTTTTTGAGACTCAGGGGGGGTTTTGCCAAAGATATCTGTCTGTCTGTATATCTGTATATCTATATATCTGTCTGTCTATTTATCTTTCTATATCTGTCTGCCTGTATATCTATATATGTGTCTGTCTGTCTGACTGTCTGTCTATATATCTATCTGTATCTGTCTGCCTGTATATCTATATATATGTCTGTCTATTTATCTTTCTATATCTGTCTGTCTGTATATCTATATATCTGTCTGTCTATTTATCTTTCTATATCTGTCTGCCTGTATATCTATATATATGTCTGTCTATTTATCTTTCTATATCTGTCTGTCTGTATATCTATATATCTGTCTGTCTGTCTATATATCTATCTATATCTGTCTGACTGTATATCTATATATCTGTCTGTCTGTCTATATATCTATCTATATCTGTCTGACTGTATATCTATATATCTGTCTGTCTATTTATCTTTCTGTATCTGTCTGCCTGTATATCTATATATATCTGTCTGTCTATATATCTGTCTATACCTCTGTCTGTCTATATATCTATTCAATTCAAATTCAGTTCAGTTCAAATTAAATTGTGTCTGTCTGTCTGTCTGTCTGTCTATATATCTGTCTGTCTGTCTACCTGTCTGTGGTACTAAAGAGACGGACAGACTGTAGACTCTTGTCTGTCTACTTTCAGTGAAAACCATTAGCACAGTGAATGACAAGGAGCTGTTTTAGTCACAGACGGTGAGTCAGCTCTCTAGGTTTGACACACAGCCAGAGTGCAACTCTGCACCTCCATTAATTAATAATCCAGTGATCTCACAGCACCACACAGTGCTTGTCTGAATGAAGAGAGCACTTTCATCAGCGTCCAAACTCTCTCTTCTGTCGGATCTAATGGGCACAGTCGGAGGATACATCTAACCACTGATGGCCTGCAGGTGGAGACTCAGGTTACAATCATTCTGGGTTACATTATCTAATGCATCTCTCAGGGTCCAGAGCTGTACACTTCCTTCTGAAAGGAGACGTTCACTGACCAGGCAGTTTTTTTCTTTTAATGTTGTTATTTGTGAGTTTTAAGCTTTATTTCAAGCAGTGGATTGATTCAAGGAAGACTTTTTTTCTCACATACCAAGTTGTTAGTTGTCTACTGTCTGAGCATTGCTTTAACGCACACCTTCAGGTGGCCCATCATCTGCAGCAAACATGACTAAAATGTTATCGGCCCAGGAGGCTGCCAAGATCTATCACACAAATTACGTGAGAAACGCGAGGGCCATTGGTGTTCTGTGGACTATCTTCACCATCTGCTTCGCCATCATCTGTGTGGTGGTCTTCATTCAGCCTTACTGGATTGGAGACAGTGTTGACACCCCTCAGTCGGGATACTTCGGGCTTTTTCACTACTGCATTGGGAACCCCATCACAGGAGAGCTGGTGTGTAAGGGCAGCGCTTTGGACTTTGGATCTATACCTTCAGGTGCCTTCAAAACCGCTATGTTCTTCGTTGGGATCTCTTTGCTGCTGATCGTGGGGACTATTGTCTGCTTTAGTTTGTTCTTTTTCTGTAACTCAGGCAGCGTGTATAAGATCTGCGCATGGATGCAGCTGGCAGCTGGTTAGTATTTCCCTGAATTTCAGTTTTATTAATGACATAAACATTAATTATAATATAATATGTTTTGCATTGGTGGTTCAATAATAATGATATTATATATATATATATATATATATTATCATTTATTTTCATATACAGCACCCCAGAAACTATTTGGACATTTAGGTTACATTTAAAATGTATTTTCATAAAAATATAAAATCTTTAATTTATTATATATCAAACCAATTGGCATTTATTTGTTGCTTTGTTTTGTTTAAAGTGACATAACCTGTTTGCAGATGTCATATAATAATTTATTATCTAATGCAATAACATTAAGTCATTTCTATGTGTTTTAAATGTTGTTAATTTTGTATTATTTATATACTAATATAGTATTTATTAATATTTTGAATTAGCTTTTATTTTATATGTTTAGTTTTAATTTTAGTTCGAAATTTTAGTCATTTTATTTTAAGTTTTTGCTTTTTTTTTTTTTTTTTTTTGTTTTTTTTAAAATGTGCCTGGAGTCCATCTTCGTTATTATATTTTTTTTTTTTCTGTTTTATTTTAGTTTTAGTTATGTATTTATGTTTTAGTATTTAAAATGTGAACAAATTTGAAATGTTGCCTTGGCAACTAATTGAAATAAAACATTTTTTAGTTTTCATCAAAAATGTATATTTTATTACAGATTTATTTCAATTAACCCAAATGAAAATCTTTTTTATCAGTTTTATTAATGCAATTAATGTAGTCTGAGTTAATTGCCTCTTCAGATGCTCCAAAGTTCAGTTACATTCTTGAGGCTTTATTTCAGTCCTGTAATGCATGAGGTTACTCAGGACTTCAGCACCCTGGATAGTTCCACATCTTATTGACAGGCAACGCTGCTTTACAGTATATCAATGGAATACATTGCAAACTGTGCTGTGTTGCGAAATATAGTGTGTTTAAGTCTCATCCTCTCTAATGAATTGATCAATGAGGACACGGATAACCCTCTCATCACATCATGTTACATAACAATGCATTTGCAATGCATACTCATTAAACGAAAGTGAGAGTGATAATGAGAGTGAGAGAGACAGAGTGTGTGTAAAGCAATACCCACAGCAGCACCAGCTGCCCTGCACAGAGTATATTGTCATATGAATAATAAATGATAAGTTAAGTGTGGCTGAAGTTGCCAGGCAACAGTCCCAGTGCAAAGTATTTCTGGTAGCCAAGAGTATTTTTGACTATAATGCGAAGGAGTCATGCATTTCTCCAGTGAATAATTCTCAGGGTGGGTTTATGTTTTGAAAGTTACTTTCTATAGACTTAAATATTAAAGTCTACAAAAAATATTGAACATTTACATCATATTGCCCAATGATAAAGACAAGTTTAAATGTTATCACACCAGAAACTGTGCTAAGTTTTAAACACAATGTTGGCAGTTAATGTTTTCTGTTTTTGCTCCACCAATGGAAATATACTAGAATTTTAATGTTTTTGAATGAAGTCTCTTATGCTCACAGAAGCTGCATTTATTTGATCAAAATACAGTAAGAACAATAATATTGTGAAATTATCAATTCAAATAACTCTTTTCTGTTTTAATATATTTTACATCCCTCAGAAATCATTCTGTTTTTCTGGAAACCGTGAAACACTTTTTCACAATTCTTTGATGAATTGAAACTTCAAAATAACAACAAATGTTTTTTTTTTTGTAATTTTGTAATTCTGAATTTTTTTAGTAATTTTTGTAATTCTGACATTTTCCTGTTTATTGCTATGAAGCTCCTTTGAAACAATCTGTATTGTATAAAGCACTATAGAAATAAAGGTGACTTGAGTGAGTAGTGCTGAATGCAGCTCAGCCAATCAAATTCAAGGACTGGAACTGTTATATGAACTTTAGGCCATTTCTGTTTAATGGATTGTCAGCTAAATTTAATCAGAGCAATTATAAAACACAAAATGCTTTAAGAAACCACAAAAATGTAAAAGGTAAATAAATAACACGTAATTTTCATGTCATTTTTATATGACTTTTTTTCTTCTCATCTTCAGCAACTTGTATTGGATTGTCAGCTAAATTTAAGCAGAGCAATTATAAAACACAAAATGCTTTAAGAAACCACAAAAATGTAAAAGGTAAATAAATAAATAACACGTAATTTTCATGTCATTTTTATATGACTTTTTTTCTTCTTCTCATCTTCAGCAACTTGTATGGTCATAGGCTGTATGATCTATCCAGACGGCTGGGACTCAGAGGAGGTGAAGAGGATGTGTGGTCAGCGGACGGATAAATACACGCTGGGTAACTGCACAGTTCGCTGGGCGTATATCCTGGCCATCATCAGCATCATGGACTCGCTCACATTATCCTTCCTGGCCTTTGTACTGGGTAACCGGCAAGACAAACTGCTGCCAGAAGACTTCCAGGTGGAGGAGAAAAAAGGTACTTTCAGTACTGGCTAGATTATGTGCAAATTGTAGTCCATTACTGATTACAAACTACATGACGAAAATTGTAATTAGTCGCATCATCTATTACATTGCACATTTTAGGTAATGTATTCTGACTACTTACTGTACGTTCACACCGCCGCCAGCGTGAGCGTCAAAGTGGCCGGAAGTCATTCATTTTCAATGTGGGCCTGCTGCGAGCTCTGGCGAGCAGCGGTGCGGCGCGTCTTGGACGGTGTGGGCATCGAGTAGAGTTGAAGTCAGGTCAACTTTATGGTAATGAGCTATGACGTGGTACGGCGGCAACCAATCGGAATACAGAAGTCCTCTGCTTGAGAGGATTCCAGAGAACAGAGTCACGTAAACTTGACATTAGTTCCCAAGCAAGTAGTCTTGCGTAGCCAGACCTTCAGACTGATGGCAGAAGGTCTGGGAACCTTGGCCGCTTTGAATGGCAAGAACCGGCCAAGAGGCCATGTGACTGACAGTTAAAGCAACCAATCACATTTCGTTTTGTGCCGCGTCATGTTTAGGGGCGTGGAAATGTCCCCACAATAACATACCGTGTGTAAAACTCTTGGATGTATTTTAAACATTCTATGCCACGAACTTGAAACATTTCACATACTTTAGAAAATTCAGCGTTTAGTTGATCCCAATAAGCGCTCATTATCACAGTTGTAAACACGACGGCTTTCTTCTAACATGAGGGGGTTTGGCGTCACGGCATATTTGTTTCCAGGCGGAACGTTAAAGAACGCGACACACACGACTCCTGGAAATCCTGTATAATTCAACCAATCCGATGACGACTTAAAAACTCCTTAAGTGTTTCCAATTTTGTGTGCCGTATGCATCAGACGTTCAGCCAACGGTCCGTGGGTGTGACGTCTGAGGCTGAGACTACTAAGCAAGCAACACTATTTATCGGCAACGTTTTCATGCTAGAATGCTTGTTTTTCAGTGGGAATGCAATTAATTTGCTCAAAACAACAGCGATTTGACCAATTGCATTAAGGCTAAACTTCAACCAGGACAGTTTGTAATGTAGGCTGTGCACAAATTAATGTCAATGTTAATTAAAGATAGATAGATAGATAGATAGATAGATAGATAGATAGATAGATAGATAGATAGATAGATAGATAGATAGAGCGCATGTGTACAGCTCGTCCATCTGCGCTCATTCGCGGTTGAGTACACTTTGAAAGCTGTGCGGACGCGGCTGTGCACGAAACGGAACGGAACGTGGAAAGTGAAGTATACCCGGGACTTAAAGATTTGCAGAAAGAAGAAGAAAAGAAGAAAACTAATGATTACAAGAGATGCCTACGCATCTTTGGTGCTTGGCCACAATTTAATAGTCTTGCATAGCCAGAGCTTCATACTGCTGGCAGAAGGTCTGGGAATCTTGGCTGCTTTGAATGGCCAAGGCTCGACCAAGTTGCCATCTGACTGACAGATAAAGCAACAAACGTTTCGTTTTGTGCCGCGTCATGTTTAGGGGCATGGAAATGTCTCCACAGTAACAGACCGCTGTGTAAAACTGTTGGATGTATTTTAAAGATTCTGTACCGCGAACTTTACATATTTCACATACTTTTGAAAATCCAGCGTTTGGTTGATCCTTATAAGCGCTCATTGTTGCTCACAGTTGTAAACACGATGGCTATCTTCTTCCATGAGTGGGTTTGGCATCACAGCATCTATGAGGCGCATCTTTTGTTTCCGGTGGAACGTTAAAGAACACGACACACACGTCTCCCAGAAATCCTGTATAATTCAACCAATCCGATGACAACTTTGAAACTCTTGAAGTGTTTCCAGTTTTGTGTGCCGTATGCATCAGACGTTCAGCCAACGGTCCGTGGGTGTGACGTCTGAGGCTGAGACTACTAAGCAAGCAACACTATTTATCGGCAACGTTTTCATGCTAGAATGCTTGTTTTTCAGTGGGAATGCAATTAATTTGCTCAAAACAACAGCGATTTGACCAATTGCATTAAGGCTAAACTTCAACCAGGACAGTTTGTAATGTAGGCTGTGCACAAATTAATGTCAATGTTAATTAAAGATAGATAGATAGATAGATAGATAGATAGATAGATAGATAGATAGATAGATAGATAGATAGATAGATAGA
>NW_015558618.1:612010-625355 GCF_001515605.1 Sinocyclocheilus anshuiensis | reverse complement strand
ACAGACAGACAGACAGAAAGATAGATAGATAGATAAATAGATAGAGTGAAAGAAAGAAAGAGATAGATAGATACATAGATAGAACGAAAGAGATAGATAGATAGATAGATAGATAGATAGATAGATAGATAGATAGAAAGAAAGAAAGAAAGAATAGAAAAATAAGTAGTATAAGTATCTGTGATTCCGCAGTACAGTGAATATCCACACTGGTGCGGTGACTGACAGCCACGCATACTCCTCAAAACATTAGATTAATCCACGCTGAGGAGCCGGGCCGATGCACAACCCACGTAAAGAAGAATCTGCAAATAACTGCAATTGCAGGATTCAAACAGAGATGGCGACAAAGACGCAAAACTTACTGACTGCGGTTTTAATGTAATCTGATTATGAGCATTTTAACATGTAATGTAATCTAATTACAAGTACTTAATTTGTGGAATCAGATTACATAAAACCAGTTACTACCCAGCACTGGTTACCATAAACTTTTAGAGGAAAGACAGTCATGCGGTTTTAAAATAGCATCGGTGGGGTTAAATAATGACAAATTTCTTTTGTTTGGTGAATTATTCTTCTAAATTATATAGAAAAGACAGACAGAGGGTGTTTTGTTTCTTTTTACAGCACCCATGTTCTAGTCTTCAGCATTTGATCTCTGATCGAACTGAAGCAGGTCTCTCATGGCGGTGTAAAGTTGCTTCTTTTTGAAGGAAAAAGCTCATGTATCTTCTGCTGTGTAAAAATAACAATGTCCAGAGAGACAGGATTCCTTTTGTGCTCTCTAGTAAAATGCTAGCGCTAGTAAAATGAATTCTATTAGCTGTGACAGATTTGTGTGCATTAATGTGTGCCTTTCACATTGTCACTTGCAAGAACACAGCAAAACGCTATTAATCATGTTATTCCTGTTCTCATAATCCTCATGCAATGCTGTGAAAGTTATTGAGAAACTAATATAGTTCTTTTTTTTGTCCTTAGAGGAAGCATGAAGACCCCTGCACATCATCAGGCTCATTGGACCCTGTGGGTTTACAGGCCACTTTCTGGCTATCTGAAGGAAATATTAAGAAAAATAATTCTTTTAATATGTGTCTATAGTAAGCAATTGCCACCTTTGAGGTTACTTCAGGCAGTATTTCTAATATATAAACAGCAATTTTATATTTTAAGACCAAAGTCAAATTGAGTGTTAAAAAAAATGAAATCTGAACTAAACTGATTTCTATTCATATGAAGTCACATCGACTAGCCCCACCCACAGTGAATCTCATTGGTCCAAAATCCTGCTCCACCCTGTAGTGGGGACTTTCATTCATACCAGTCAGGGACTCGAATATTTTAAATGTTTGCTTCAAAGATTCAGATTTGTTACCTGATTCGTTCAGTGGCTCTTTCTGCTAGTTACATCATTAAAGAGGTGGTTACACTGCAGTTCCTGTTCCATTCACTTTCATTCATACACAAGCTCATGCAAAGAAGTTTTGCATTTTACTGCATTCCAAATCTGAAGTTTGGTCAATTCTGACCTGTGAATTCATATCACGTGAGGACCTGTTGAAAACCCAGCATATGCTGGTTAGGTATGTTTTGACGCTGGGATGCTGGTTTAAGCTGGTCCTTTGCTGGTTTATGCTGGTCCTTTGCTGGTTTATGCTGGTCCTTTGCTGTTTTATGCTGGTCCTTTGCTGGTTTAGACTGGTCCTTTGCTGGTTTAAGCTGGTCCTTTGCTGGTTTATGCTGGTCCTTTGCTGTTTTATGCTGGTCCTTTGCTGGTTTAGACTGGTCCTTTGCTGGTTTAAGCTGGTCCTTTGCTGGTTTATGCTGGTCCTTTGCTGGTGTAGACTGGTCCTTGGCTGGTTTATGCTGGTCCTTTGCCAGCACATGACCAGCATATACCAGAAAAAGGACCAGCATAAACCAGCAAAAGGACCAGCATAAACCAGCATCCCAGCGTCAAAACATACCTAACCAGCATATGCTGGTTTTTTCAACAGGGGTCTTATGCACAAACTTTAAAGCTGCGGTGTTACAGGAAGTTAGAGTAAATTGTATATTTTTTACATTTGAGTTATGTGTTAAATTTATGTTTTTAAAAACATAAACTCACTCATCTCACAACTGTTGTGGTGTCCAAAGGAATTTAACATGCTTAAAGTCTGGTGATAGCCACTTTCGAAACAATGTAGACGAATTGAAACAAACATAAGAAATTCATTCCAAAACGAAACCGGATACGCTCGTAGCTTGCATTATGAATCAGAACCAAAAAGTTAATCCAAACTACAAAAGCCTTTTGCCATTTCAAAATCTTTATTTGAAGTTACTACAGAAACAATTTTAGTCCAATGCTGGACAATCAACAGCAGAGAGACATTCATGAAAACGGAGACAGCAGATGATATTTGTGACGCTGTAAAAGGTCACATGAAACCGCCTCATCCAGAAGAGAAAGCAAAAGGCCCTTCAAAGTCAAGCTGGGATATTGCTTGACTCAACACTGTAGGGGGAAAAAAAAGCTCAGAAAGATCATTGCAGATTCATTTCAAGGCATCTCTAAATCAGTGATTCTCAAACATTTTCCTTAAGCCATTCATTCATAGCAAAACTGTACACAATGATGGGACTTAAGTCTGTACAGCACTGATTGTGTGAAGAACCAACTCTTTGGTACGAGTATGTACATAATGTCAAATGTTTTCACAGATTTTAGATTTTGTAACAGAAATAGACCTTGATACCAAAACTATTCCCTGGCATTCACGTTAAACGTCATTACTTAAAAAAAACAACAACAAAAAAAAAACATGATAGTCCTTTATGGATTTTGTGACACATGAAGGGTTAGCATTTCTCTACTTTGAGTTCTTTTTGCCCTTTGTGGTAAAAATATATGTGTGTTTCTCTTACACTGTATAGTAGCTCACATTCAATATGAAGACTTCTGAAACACTCTTATAACTTCAAAAATGTCCATTCATGTTCCCTTCATTCAGACAGCTGATGTAAAACCCCTTGTGAAGATATGGAAAACAGTTTGAAGGAAGCTGTGATTAACAATCTCTTTTTTTAATACAGTGAAAAAAACACCACAATCAGCAACTGAGTCCGATTTACTGCAACACTACGCTTTTAAGAAAACAGAGAGAAGTGGAACAAAGTCCAATCTCGTAAGAAGATAAATCAATTCTGACGTGTCAAACCATCCTGTGATATGACGGAAATCGATAGAGAAGTGGCTGTTAGATAAATTAGCAAGAGCACAAACCACTGTAATGACAGTACACAAATTATACCAATTACATAAAAAAGCAACAACAATTTGAGAACTGGATCTTCTTGTACTTGCGGCTAATATCTGCCATGACACCAGGCACGGCTCTTAAGACAGCGTCTGCCACTGGGGAGCATTCATGAGTTCAGAGAAGTGTGTGTGTGTGTGTGTGTGTGTGTGTGTGTGTGTTTGGAGCTTTTTGGCCACTAGGAGGCGATCCAGGAATGACGGAGGCACTCGGCAGCCGTGGCTCTTTTCTCTGGGATGAGGTCCAACATCGGGAGGAGGAAGTCTGAGAAATTCTGGGCTTCCTCTCGGGGCCATTCGTACTTTTCGACCAGCACGTCCTGCAAACCCCACGGCTTCAGCTTGGTGATGTGCCTTAGGTCCCCTAGCGCACAAATAAATACATGGACACATCCACATCCAATCAGAAGTTAGAACTGGAACTATCAGTTTTAAAACAGAAATAAGAGCGGCTATATGGACTACACATTTACGCACATACTAAAAAATGTATAGCTATACTAATAATGGGAGTGCAGACATACCCCATCAATCAAACTGTGACATTCACACAAAGCTACTGAACACTGCCAGCAAGTTTATCAAGTAAGTGAAACACATTAGTTAAGCAATCGCTCATGTATCAAGTGTCTATTGACAGATGTACCTTTCTTGGTGAAAAATTCCTTGGAATATTTGCCGTTCGTGATGAGTTTACGAGGAATCTTCCCCAGCAGCTCGATGATCAGTGCGATGTGATCTGTTTGCAGCAGAAAAAAAGGCTTGAGATAAAGCTTCTGACATTTACAAGAAGTTATAGATGGAACTTTTAAAACTTTACTTGAATGGATGTGCTAAAAATGCCATCTGTTGTCCTGCCAATTCATGTTTGTCCTTGAATTAGAGTTGGCTTTTTTTTTTTTTTAAATATGACTTTTGAAATATGCACCAAACAATATCATTTTTCAATTTACTGATTACTACAGGACCTTTCACAAAAACTAGTGCATTACTGCTTAAACAATAACTATGTAATAAAATATACAACATAGAACATTTTATAAAAACATATTTTTAAAAGTATAAAAGAGTATTAATTTTATAAGATAAAAATGGATTATTTACCTGTTACTATTAGGGCTGTGCTATTAAAAATTGTGGCCGATATGATATGCCGATATTAATTTATTTGAAAACTAATTAGGTTATAGCTAAAAAACGGTAAATTGCTAATTAAAATTCTGTATTATTTTGTATAATTAAAAAATAAAATCAATCCTTTCAAAAACAAAAGTATCACAACATTTTAATTTACAATATGAAAAATTTATATTCGTTTCAATATTTGTTAAAGATAAAATTATTAGTGTTTTTAAAGATTAACCCTAATGGTGTGTGCACACCACAAGCGAATTTAATTGTTTGCGCGAATAGGTTACATACAAAGTCAATGCAAAGACGCGAATAGATGCGATAAAGTTAGTGATGGCAAATGTAATCTGACTGTAAAAATGAAACTGAACATGCACAAAAAAAAACGTTAAATTAAAAAAAGCTAATGTAGTATTGATATATTCTGCATCCCTAGTTACTATATTGTATATTTCAGCACTGCAGGAATACGGTGACAATCAGCAACGCAAAAACTGCCATGTTTCAAGATTTCAGGAGACTATAACATGGCTTTTCTAAAACAGCTCAGAGGCCGAAACCTCTCTGGCCATTCACTCCCCAGTGCCACCTCCATAATCACAGCGCAAATATTACACCGCGTTTGAGAAATGGATGCATCGGGCATCATGACACTAGAAATGGCTCTCGTTCAAGTGCTAATTAATAGGCACGGTGTGATTTGTTCTCCAGTTCTCCAGATGCGACTGTTTGTTTATGTGCTGGAGCTTTTGATTGGCTGCGGGTCTGCAGAAGTCGTGTGGGCTGAATCCCAAACCTGTGGAAGAAAAATTACCTTCATCTCTGGAATAATCCTCTCCGGAGTGAGGCTCAAACAGGTAATCGCCTGTTGCCAGCTCAAATGCCTAGGGAGAGACACACTTTGAGAACGCATGCGTGTGTGTGTGTGGAGATAGCAATCCTAGTATCAAATTCTCTAGGTGGTAGGCTAATGTCTGAAAGGCCAAACCAACCTTCTCAGCCCTGCTCGGACTGAAGCCAGCACACAGTGAGTGCAGCTCGCGAGACTCTATTGTTACGCAGTGGATTTGAAATGCTGATTCAGACTGAGTTTAACCTCTCTTGGTGGGTCTGGCCCTACTGCTTAAAAAAGGTGCAGAGTCTGTGCATTGCGGAGCAGGACAAACGCCACGGGACCGGCGTCAGCAGCGCTCGATGAAACGCTCGGAGAGCAGAAGTCAGTCATAGAGTCACCTTCCTCTAAGACCTCTGACTCCAGCCTGACTAGACATTAGCTCTGTTCCAAAAACTGTTGAGCTGCCGCCCTAGACAGCATTACAAGACACTATGGGTGTCCAAAATCATGCAAAAAAGCAGTCATATCCTTAACAACATGCTAATATAAAAATACTGAAGTGAAATTTTAATGTCAAGACATCACTTCAACAAAACTATTGAGATCAAATTTGAGTAGAGACATTACTTTAGCAACATGCTAATGCAAGACTATTGGAATCAAATTTGCATTCATTACCTTGTCAACATGTTAACAAAACTCTACTGGAATCAAATTTGCATATTGAATCATTACTTTAGCAGCATGCTAATGCTAAGCTACTGGAATGAAACTCGAGTGTTGAGTCATTACTTTTGCAGCATGCTAACATAAAACTACTGGAATCAAATTTGAGTTTGAATCATTCGAATTACAGTATCGAATCGAATCATGCTAACATAAAGCTACTGGAATGAAATTTGAGTGTTGAGTCATTACTTTAGCAACATGCAAAAATAAAACTACTTGAATCAAATTAGGGTATTGAATCATTACCTAAGCAACATGCTAACATAAAGCTACTGGAATCATATTTGAGTATCGAGTCATTACTTTAACAGCATGCTAACACAAAACTCAGCTCACTTGATTTTGCAACAGAGCTGCTGATTTGAAACTGATGTTTTTGAACTGCACACTTCACAAGTGGAGTTTTATTCCCTATTCAGGGTATCTGCAGGATTTTTAAGCTCTTTTTAAGACAAAAAATACAATTTATACCATATGAGCGAGGTAGGGAAATGTCTTTGTTAACATATTAAACTGCAAAATGACTGTAAAAAGCATGATTTACTGTTCAGATACTGGTTTTCACAAAAACAAAAAGTTTTATAAAAAGATAAACTTCACATTTCAGCCTTTTAACCATTTTTAAGAAAATGGATGAGTCAAAAGTATCTATTATATAAATTTGTAACAATTATCAATCAATTATTATATTAATTAAATAACATCTAAATATATTTTACTGTCTTCTTTAGATTTTTATAATGCATTATCTTCTTGTCGATCCACCAGTTCACATTTACAACTCTGCGTGTTTGCAGCATAAAAACATGGGTTGATTTTCACATCGGTCTGAACAAAAACAGCAGACGGGCTTATTGAAAATGCAAATTCATTCTCTGCCAGTAGGTGGCGCTTTTGGGGCGGCAGAAATACAGTGGTTTCCTCGGTAGTGGCTGTACACAAAGCAGCGCTTCAGCTGACTTTATAAAACATGCAGCGCTCATATTTATTCAATGAAATCGCAGCCTTTTGAAGTTTAATCATCACATTAAGCTATATCGCAATTCTTGTCTTACCGTCCCCAAATTTAAGACCTCCTGAAACCATAATTAAGACTTTTTTGTACCATTTAAGACTTTTTATGGCCTTAAATTTGATACAACTACATTGAAGACTTTAAGGACCCGCGGAAACCCTGCATATATTAAAAAATACATATAGGCTCTAAATAAAAGTTTGTGCAAATACAAAAAAAAAAATTGTATCAGATCTCAGTCAGCGGTCTTTAAACGCACCATGCAAGCTGTGCTCCAGATGTCAGCTGGGGTGCTGTATCCTGATCCAATCAACACCTCCAGAGAGCGATACTGCCGTGTCTGAATGTCGTCTGTGAAATGCTTGTGCTGATGACAAACAAGAGTTACATAAAGAAGAATCAACCAACCGCTGAGAGAGGTGAGGCATTAATACCCATGAGGATATCAGAACCTCAATCAATCAGTTAATCAACGGATGGCTGTAAATGAGGACAGGATTATCCCTTTAACATTCTGACTGAGCTGTTTTTGGTGTAAATGCAAGGAAAACCCCAGACTCACCACCCAGCAGGCGTTGCCCAGGTCAGCGATTTTCACTCGGATCTTATCAGCGTTTAGCGGATCCAGAGGGTTGACTAGCAGGTTTCCTTCTGCAATTTTAGCTGCAGTACAAGAGAGGAATGAGAAAGACCGTTTTAGAATCAACAACACTGGATTCTGGATTGGCTCCTGTGAGGCACAGTGTATTTGCTGAATTCTAAAGCCCTGTAGGATGTTGAGTCTAATACAGCAGCTCTCTATTAATCAATACCAGCCATGGAAAATCAGAGCATCATAATGAAGACACTAGAATGCTGGTAGCAGGTGAACATCTGTCATTAACCGCTTGTCTTATTGATGTAACTGAGTGAAACATGAAATAGGCAATCCTGTAACAAGGAAAACAAACCAGTGGGATTTCAAGTCAACATGAAACTGCAATCGACAGCCAATACTTGCACAATGCGATGCACTTCTAAACTTTTTATCTGTTTAAAACTCTTTATTGTCATTAACTGTGTGCCGCCATGTGCATGTGAAGTCATAGATCTCTCTGTTGTGGATTTCCACACAAGTATATAAATGGGAAGTTGGACTTCAAGTGGCATTCTGACCAACTTTTCCAAGGAGGAAGTTGGAAATGACCACTTTCCAAGTTAAATGGGAAATGACAACATAAGACAGACTGTTGACATCAGAACCTATTTTCAAAGGTGGAAGACATTAGATATAGCAATTTGATGAAAGATAATAAAGATAAACAGATTTTTTTGGAATAACTTGCACTGATGAATAATAATGCACAATAAGTATGTTAAGAATGTGAGAGGACGATTTCATGTTGACTGTAAGACTAAGACAACAGCAGTAAGAAATAATTTTTCAATTAAACAATTAATTACAAGCATTAGTTAGTTAAGGGTAACTATGACAAATATAACTTCAGTTTGATGTGAATGGATGTCACCATAACAGATACAGAAAGGAACAGTTCCCTGAAAAACTCTAGAGCTAGCATGCTCATTTTATTCAGGGTTCCCACCCCATTCCATCTACCACTGCATTTACATTAATTTTATCCTTCCTTTTTTTATGTGTAATGAATAAATTAATGATTTAAAAAAAAAAAAAAAAGATACTGCATTCACAATGAGCAATTCATTCAGCTGTTAAAATATTTTAGAATTTTTTTAGACATAATTTCATTAAAATGTCCTTGACTTTACCATATGCCCTTTTAAGAATTTAGTATTGTAGTGCTGCAACTAATGAAGAACTATTATTTATTTTGATAATAACCTCTTTTGTTTATTTAAATAATAAAATGTTTATTATCTTAGATTATAATTATTCAAAAAATATTTTAAAAATTAATACAATGTATATTATAATATTAAATATATTATATATTATTTAATTCCTATTACAGTTACTATCTGTAAATGCTGTATACTAATTTGCCTATTTTCCAAAAGCATTTTTTCATGCACATAATTGAAAATGTTTTTATTCATCATTTTTTTATTTATAAGACGCATTCATTTCCTTGCCTGTAATTTCCTGATATGACTATAGGAACTCTGCAACTTTATAATTTTATAGTTTCATCGAATTCAAGTTTTATGTGAACTGTCCCTTCCCTGGTTAAATACTGCTACATTATTCAACACCACAAAATCAGGCTGTTACGGAGAGCGAGAGAGAGGAGGGGAGTTAGTAAGGAGCAAACAGAGGGGCGTTCCTCCAGCGAGGGCTCCGCACTGACCGTCCTTCAGGCTCTCCTCCTCTGTGGCTGCCTGCGTGTTGGGGTCCACCTCCATGGTGAGGCCCATCTCCGCTTTGGGGCCCTCAACAGAACCGGAGCCGTTCAGCTCCGCCGTGGGGCTCTCTTGATCCTGCACCCTAGGGCACTGTGACTCAACCATGCCACAAATCAAAGGTCCATTACCGTCTGTGGCGACAGGGGACGGAGGACTGGGCTCTTTCTCTATGGTGCCGTTGCATGCTGGGTAAGGGTTAGTAGGCTCGGAGCCCTCGGTGCCGCTGTCGTAGGGGTTCACGGGGGTCTCGTCCTTGATCTGCTGCTGGAGGTCCAGGGTCTGCTCTTCCTCGGGGCCCTGGCTGTGACCATTGATGGCGCCTCTGTGCGGAGACCAACCATCTGAGACGCCACCTGGGGTGGAAAAAAGTTGATTTCAACACAGTCTCATAAAAACACTGATGTGTCACGATGCAGTACTCTGACTCTCATGTCATCTGTCATAATTGATGAAGACAGCAGCTGGCAGCATGACTTTTTTAAAACGACTGGGTTGTGGCTAGACTCAAAGAAGAGCAGCAGAGATTCTGCTTCTTTACAGATATCTCACAAAAAAACCTAGGGTGTTATTTAATAATGATAGAATTACTAATAGCATTAACAATGGCTTTAGATTTAGAATGAATGTATAAGAAAATGTAATTGGTGTTTGCCTATGATTAATGGTACTGTACTAAGATGTTGTTGATTGATGCAGAGCATTAATTGTTGCTAAGGTGTTCTGGGTGCGTTGCTATGGAGCACTAGATTTATCAAATATCTACCAACAAATCACTCTTATTAACCAGTTCTGTTTAGTGAGTCGAAAATGTAACTAATAAACAAACGACTGACTGTTTTGAGCTACTCCATTTAATATGTTCTGTATTTATTTATTCATTTTTAAGAAAGAAATCCTTCCCTGAATGAACTGACTGAATCCATCATAGTGGTTACTAAATCAACATCTAGTCCTGTGTTAAAATTTAATTTACACTGCATTGCAGTGATGGAATATTTAATATATTACAAAGCAGATGGATGGAAAAATTTATATATTTGCAGATAATATGTACATATATAATTTTTGTTCTTGAAATAAAGTTTAAAAAGTATATAATATTAGATGAAAAACAAACTTAAACCAGAAATCTAGAAAATGAGAAATGTTGGCAACTAACGAAAATAAAAAATACTGAATACTAGACTAAGTAATAATAATACTAAGTACTAAACAGTACCAATATTACTAAATAGCACTAACATCACTAAAACTTAAATAACTAAGAAGAAACAGAAATGATAAAAATGTAAAAATCTAAGACATAAAAGCATATGCAAAATATTAATAAATACTACAACAATTTACAAATAATACTAAACTAGCACTGCCTGTTGTTCATGTTTAATGAAAAATGAACGTCTCTAATGTACTAAGATAGAAGGTTCCCTATATCTTTTGTATAGGTTGAACGACTTCTGACTTTTTAAAGTCGACTTTTATATGATGAAAGTCGAGGCGAAGTCAACTAGTCGCTGATGACGTCATTAATGAACAAATAAGTCTGGAGCTGTGACAAACACCTTGTGCACAGCTATGGCATATGACACAGCGCTGCCCACATGGCTATTGCTCCTATAACAGCTCATTTTGATCAGTTCTTTTGTCTTTGAGTCGTTATGTTTGTCACAGATTTCTGCTCGTTCTAAATCAGATACAGATAAAGTAGCACAGTAAAGATTACATTCATATGAATGCATTAGTGAGAGCGATTGCGTGTCTGAATTAATTCTACCTGGCAGCGTCTCTCTACTAGTAGTGAAGCGGTGGGATTTAGTTAAGAAATATACGCTAGAACTTTTCAGTTTCTAAGCTATTTTATTGAGAAATCACAGAACAGTGTTGACAATACATTTCCGCGCTGAATAATTCTGTGCGTGCGCGATCTGCACGAGATGTAGGAGCTACTGTCTGTAATGTGTTTGCGTTACAGTGCAGCGGCACATTAGATCAGAACGGCGATTAACTTACCTACCTGTACAACAAGCGGTTTAAAACGTGCATTCTCCTGTTCAAATTCGAGCATCCAGTAATATAATCTCACATGTCTTGTGGAGCGCTTTCAGAGTATGCATTTATTTGTCATTTTAACTGTTTGGAAACTGAGTGTAAAATGTGGAAGTCCTTCAAAGATTTCTTATCCTGTTGCGCCCTCTATAGGACCAGCGACTAGTCGACGTCAAGCTTAAAGCGTCATGGCAGAGCATTGAAGTCGACTAGTCGATTAGTCGGTGCAACCCCTAATAATCATTTGCAGCATTAACTTAACAGAATCTCTTTTATTTGCACACTGTAACTGAAATACACCCAAATGATTCAGAATCAAAGTGAATAAGTCAGAATCCAATGAAGAAGCTTGTGAACTGAAATCTAATCGGCTCTATAGCTTACTGATGTCTTGCTCTAACAGTACTAATAATCCCGCATTTAGCTGATGCTCGCTCACCCGGTGTGGCCTCGGCTGTGATGTCGTGCAGTGTGTGACTGGCGGGGACTGACGGGGTGCTGTCGGGCGTCTCCGTTTCATCCTCCTCTTCCTCTTCTCCTCCCTCAGGGCCTTTCTCCAGCCCCTCGATCTCCAGAATCCTCTTCTCCAAGAGCTCAGCCCGACGCTTCTGTTTCTTCTTCATCTTTTTCTTCTTGTTCTTGGACATTTTGCCCATCTGAAGAGGAGAATCTTTTAGCTTTTCTATGAAAATGAATTAATTTTTATATGTGAATGTGCTACAGATGAACATCATGAAGATGCTCCAGAACTCATCTCTGACGAACACTTACTTGTTTTGGGGCCGGAGCTGTACTCACTGCAATGGAGGAAGATGAAAAGAGAAGACAACATCAGCATCTTGTTGTGCACTATCAACATCATTTTTCACTTGCTGCACAGTTCAAAACCAGTGCACAGAGAATGTGTCATCTTTCAGTTGTTCAGAGGACCACACGAGTCACTGCTCTCCATTTAGAAACTTCCCGCAGACTTTACGTCACTCTGCATAATGTCTCAATGGAGATGTTCTATGCTGACGTGTCAGAAGAGGTGAATGGATGTGAAGTTACAGCTATATAAACCAGAAAATAATACTGTACACAACAGAACATTCATAAACACCCTGACCCAGTCTAAATGCTAAATACAGGGATTTTGATAAATTAATTCCTAGTTATTTGTGATTTCTAGCAAATTACATATTTGTATTAATTATTTAGGAAGTAATTACAATAAATATTCTATAATTACATTTACGTTTAATAATTTAAATATATTTTTCATATTATAATATTTTATATTATATAACATATTATAATATAAATATTAGAGCTGCTAATTTAACTTGTCATACATACGATTCTTTTTTCTTATTATGTTCCACAGAAGAAAAAGTCATACATATTTGAAACACCATGAGGGTGAGTAAATGATGACAGAATTAATACCCATTTAATACCCATTAATCTCATGGCAGTATTTATGCAATTGTAATTGCAGTATAAATACATTCATACCACCAATGAGCTGCAATAAACGGTCTGTAAATATATATATAAATACTAGGGCTGTCAAAATGGCTGAAAACTAAATTAGAATTTTGTACTTAAATATTATCAATATTCGAATTTAAAAGGCATAATTTCAGTTAGGGGGGAAAAAAGCTTTTGGCTTCTCTCCTGAGGCCACAAGAGGGCGCATCGAACAAAATATTATGCACATTTCTTCAAAGCATAATAAAATAACACGACTATCTTTGAAAAAAAGTTTAAAATAATATTTTTAAAATAATATTTATAAACCTTATATAATTAAAGTTGCTTAAACCATTAGAAACAAAACAGAATCATGTTTAAAGGGGTCATATGATGCTGCTAAAAAGAACATTATTTTGTGTATTTGGTGTAATGAAATGTGTTTATGCGGTTTAAAGTTAAAAAAACA
>NW_015558618.1:603074-611893 GCF_001515605.1 Sinocyclocheilus anshuiensis | reverse complement strand
GCGCAATATTAAAAATATTATGCACATTTCTTCAAAGCATAATAAAATAACACGACTATCTTTGAAAAAAAGTTTAAAATAATATTTTTAAAATAATATTTATAAACCTTATATAATTAAAGTTGCTTAAACCATTAGAAACAAAACAGAATCATGTTTAAAGGGGTCATATGATGCTGCTAAAAAGAACATTATTTTGTGTATTTGGTGTAATGAAATGTGTTTATGCGGTTTAAGGTTTTATATTTACGCGGCGCGATGCAACGCAAGCTTGTAACACTCCAAAGAGAAAGGAAAAATTGAAATCGCATCATATGACCCCTTTAATACAAAGGACCGAAAACCAATCACAAAGAGTACTTTCTTCATTTAAAAACTTGAGATGCAGTAGAGTGGGGAAAACCGCCATAAAGTCTTGAGACATGTTTTTAAAAAGTTAAACTTACATTAATTTTACATGGCTTTCTAAACATGCGGCTCTCTTGTGTGAGACGCGAGTGCAACGGTGATAGATGTCCCTCTAGAAAATGTGATAGATATGCGTTCTGTGTGAACGGTTTGGTTTCGGTTTTGACGTAAACAACATCTACGCACTGATGTTCTTTTTTCCCCGCAATATTTTGAATGAACAACGTAGCAGCACCGCATCTAGTGGGTTCAACTGGATAGGCTAACAAAAGCATTAAAATGCAATGACACTTACATCGTCATCGCATCTCGTGCTCCGCTGATAAGCCTGACTGATGCACACCTAAAATTCGAATGCAACGTTTTTCCATTCGAATGTGGATTTTTATTTTAAATTCGACATTCTAATTTTTTTTGACAGCCCTAATAAATACCAATTCAGATATATAAAAAAAAAAAATCATGGTCATGGTAGCCTAAATATTTTTTGTGTAATACATTGGCAAATCAAATCAAATGTTTCTTTCTAAAGTTACTTTTTGTAATGTCTATTTGATGCTTTTCTCATTTGACACAATAATGACCGTAAATTATATTTTGGGGGTAGTTTCTCAGCCAAATCTGATGTGTGATTAATTTGCAATTAATATAATTAAACGCCGCATTGTGTAATTAGATTAAAAAAAAAATAATTGTTTGACAGCCCTAATAAATATTTAATGCAAAAGATATCATAACCCAATGAACACTGCTAGAAAACATTTTTAATAACTGGCCAGTTCTATTGTAGATAATAAAGCGGTCTACTAGGGTTGAGAAATAACACAGACCTCCCGATTCGACATTACAACAATATTTAACTGCCAATTCAATATGTATTGTGATTTAAGTCTTTTTTTTATGCATTTGGATTATTGTGATGTTTTTATCAGCTGTTTGGACTCTCATTCTGACGGCACCCATTCACTGCAGAGGATCCATTGGTGAGCAAGTGATGTAATGCTACATTTCTCCAAATCTGTTCTGATGAAGAAACAAACTCATCTAAATCTTGGATGGCCTGAGGATGAGTACATTTCCAGCTAATTTTCATTTTTGAGTGGACTGTTCCTTTAATAACAACAACATCATAAACAGCTGCAGGCTTCTTTAGCCATCATTTACGCTTCAAGACTTTCATTTTGACGTATTAGATGTGTGTCCCATCTGTTAACAATCCCTAAATAATCTCAATGTTCTGAGAGGAGGGCTTGCCGTCACCTGCGGATCCAGAAGGGGGAGGAGCTCCAGATTTCTGCCACTCCGTGGCCTCCGCGGCCAGTCTCTTGACATACGCCTCATTCACGTCCATCAGGATGTTCTCTGGCTTTATATCAGTGTGAATGATCTTACACTTGGTGTGCAGGTAGTCCAGGCCTTGCAAAACCTACGCAGAGAAAATTGTTGTTTGACCTGCTGTAAACCACATCAAATGATAATGAGTGGAAAATAAGTACCTGTCGAATAATGCTCTTGACGCACGGCAGCGGCAGGCCCTGGTAGTTGGACTTGATAATGCACTTTAGCAGATGGTGGCCGAGAACTTCAAACACCATACACACATCTGACAGCGCATGTTAAAGGGAAATGGAGAAAAGTCCAGCCAAGAGCTCCAGCTCATTACGAGCTGTTCTCCACAAATAAAAGAGCGAGCTGGGCTGAATCCAGCTCGATCGAGATCGAGAGATCGAGCGGCAGCTGAAAGCTATGGAGTGCACTAGAAAAACACCTGTGGATCCCTCAGTAAATGAAAGGCCACCTGTACAATAAACAGCCGCACTGAAAGGATACGGGTTCCGTTCACGCCCGAGATCTTGAAGTCGTCCAATAACTGCACTACTTTCTCCCTGCTGGGATCATTCTGGTCTGTGTTCCTGACCTGAATCCACCAGATGGGGATGGGGAAAAAAATAACTCAGGCCTCGGACAGTTTTACAGATGAGACTCTCTAGATTTCGAAACCATTTTCTTTGGTTTATTACAAAATAAACCGTGTTTTCATTTGATGAAACCACTTTCCCTCGGGGCATGTGGATACACCTGGCTTTCATTACTTTCCCACCACATTGTGGCATGCTGTCAAATTCACCTGACACTAAATGATCTCGCAAATAATTAATCGTAATGGTTTCTATGGCAGCGCGGGTGTCGGGGTAACTCACCGCTCTAAGGAGCTTGATCTCATCGAGTGCTGTTTCAGTGTAGTGCTCTGCGCTCTTAACCACTTTCATGGCCACAAAACGCTTCCCTCTGCAACCAAAACAATAAATTACCTCCCAGTACACATGCTTGATTTATAAATAGTAATGCAGGAAGAAAAAAAAAAAACAGACAGGTAAGGGAACGTACTGTATGTCCCAAGCAAGCCAAACAGTGGAAAAATGACCCCATCCCAGCTTGCGGATTACGTGGTACCGTCCGTTGAACAGGTCGCCTATTTTCACATGGTGATAACCACCTAGAAGAAGAGTTTTTGGCAACAAAACATCTGGAATTATTTTAAAACCAGGGTCCAAAATTAACACTGTCCAGATGTATTAATTTATTCAAAAATACAATTTATTAAAAACAAAATTCATACATAAAGACTTAAATACACCTCTTCAATGATTCTCGAAAATAAAACTGTATTGAACAGTTTGGCATAATCTTTAACTACTGTTTCTTAAAAAAGGGCATAAAGGGTTAGTTCACCCAAAAATGAAAATTAGCCCATAAATTACACACCCTCAAGTCATCCTAGGTGTATATGACTTTCTTCTTTCAGACGAATCCAGTCAGAGTTATATTAAAAATTGTCTTTGATCTTTCAAGCTGTTTAATGCCACTCAGCGGGTGTTGCATGCATCAGTCCAAAAGAAGTTAAATAAAAAGTGCCCATCCATTAAAAAAAAGTCTCACACGTCTCCGGTGGTGAACGAAGGCCTCCTGTAGCGAATCGGTGCATTTTTGTAAGAAAAATATCCATATTTAAAACGTAATAATCACTTTAATGTAGCTTGTGCCAACAGTCCTACACAGAAGCAGTTCCGGGCGGATGACGTATGAGGTCGGCTTTGCGCACGCTACAAGAGGCCTTTGTTCACCCCCCGGAGCCGTGTGAGACACTTTTTTTTAATGGATGGGCGATTTTTATTGAACTTCTTTTGGACTGATGCATACAACACCCGCTGGAGTGGCATTAAACAGCTTGAAAGATCAAAGACAATTTTTAATATAACTCCGACTGAATTCGTCTGAAAGAAGAAAGTCATATACACCTAGGATGATTTGAGGGCGAGTAATTTATGGGCTAATTTTCATTTTTGGGTGAACTAAACCTTTAATGTTTCAAAAAAAAATTTTTTTTCTTTTTAAGTCATGTGGTGCAGCCAACAGGCAGAAACATGTAGGGGAAAAAGGTAAAACAGAGAAGAGAGGACCACTATTCTCCGAAGAGTATTCACAGGAGTGCACATAAGTGGTGCACCAAAATAAAACAAGTAAGTTCACACCACTGATTTGCGTACCAACCTGGTTGACAGCTGTTAATGCATAATCACAGTTGTAGTTCGACTAACTGTAATACTGTATAAGATTTTCATCTGAACTGAAAGCATAAATCTATGTGCTGCCGGTTTCAGAGCAAAATGCAAAACTGTGACATTTCATCCACAGACGTCAACGCTTCACGTCAATGCTAAAACTTGCAGTGCATATATTTACTTGCCGGCAACCCGCCAAAATAAAAGCTTGCTGATTTAAGGTTTGAAAATTCTGAAAAATCATACCGAAAATGAAAAGGCATAAAAGAGAACAATGAAATTGTAAATATCAGCATTGTATTTTTAAGTGTACTATAAAATAACTGTATTTTTATTTTAAAATATAATAGTATTATCACACTTTATCATATTGTTTGTTTTTATAAAAAACTAAATAAATCAAGTGCAATAATATTATTATTACTACTATTAATTTATTTTTTATAGTTATATATAATGGGTCGCGCAGGTGAGCACCAAACCAAATCTCCAGGCGCTCTCATGAAAACCAGACTGAAAAACGTATGCGCACCCCTGGTTATTCATGTTGTAAAATGTAATGTGGTCCAGCTCCCCAAAAATGTAATTAGAGTTACGAATTAACTATTCAAAATCTGTTCACTCATTTGTATATCAAACTAATTTTCAGAGAAACAAACACACCATCTATTATAACTAAACTTGGGATTTGATCAAATGCATATTGTGTTTTCAATTATTTAAGACTGAGGATTATTTCTTTTTTGATTTGAGAAAAAAAATTCAGATAGAAATTGCAGCTGTGATTTAATGTGTGTGTCTTGGCAATATAAATGATATTGTGATTATATATCAGCATGACTATAAAATAATGGTAATAATCTTATTATGATAATGATTATTATTAAATTAAAATATTAAATAAAATAGTAGTAACAGAAGTATTTCACTGTAAAATAATAAAATCTAGAATTTAATAAAAACAATATCATACTTTATAATAATACTAATATTGTCTTAATATCTTCCAAAACAAGTTTTTATTTTTGGCAGAAAAATTCAGGGATCAGGTTTCTCATTTGTTGGCAACAGGTTTATAAATGCTCCTCATTACAAATCTTTTGAAATGTTCCCAAATGCACGTTATGAGCGACTCAAACTCAGCAGAAGCAGAGATGGAGTTTGTGTGGAGTACAAACTGAGCTGCTGAAAACACTGCATCATCAGCTGCTTGCACGCAACAAGATAAGTGCTGCGCTTCACTCTGAAATGCACAGTGCTTATATTAAATTAAATCGCTGCATTTGCAATTTAATAATCCCACGTATAGTGATTCCGGTTTTATTTTGAATAATTGCTCAGCCCAAATGGCCAAGTATGGCAAAAAATAATGCCGGATCCTGTTTACAATGCATATGCTTTCCACTGTACACATGAATCTCTCCCCATACTATGATCACAGGACTCCTACCCTTGCAGTAATCATTAGGATCCTCTTGTTCCTCATCATCTGAACCCAAGATCTCCTCATCTTGCTCCTGCAGTGAGTCAGGCTGCTGTGCGGCTCCCCTCGGGTGGGGATCAGGCCTGGAGAAAGACAGCTTATCTTCAGAAAACAGATGCAACAACAGCAGAGTAGCAACCACAACCCCTGGCCAAATGTCTTCATACATCTCATTCTAGATGTGCTAGTTACAGGAACGCAGCCAAATATTATCCTAAGCCTTTCAAATGCTGTTATTTGCAACTATTTGAAATCCTTTGTGGGGTTAGCTGCGTTTACAATTTAATACCACCATTATCTTGCTATTGCACCATATAATCTATGAATGTCCACTGGGCTTCTCTACTGAGAGGGTCAGACATTAATGAAACCTATCAATCAGTGCAGGTGCAATGTTAAACTGAAGGAAGTGCAGCTATATTGCAGAGTTAGAGAGACGGCCTTCGCTGGTTCACTGTAGCTCAGCGGGAGCCGTGAAGGAAATTCATAAACGGCGTCAAGCTGAGAGAAATTATAAAGCATTCGCTGCAGCAAACTTAAAGCGACAGTTCACACAAAAATGAAAATTCTGCCATTATTTACTCACCCTCATGTTGTTCCAAACCTGTATGACTTTCTATCTTATATGAAACAAAAGAATATTTTGGGGAAAAAAAAAACAGTCTGTCCATACATTGGACCCCATTGACTGATTATCAAGTGAACTATCCTTTTTAGCATAAGGCAAGATACTGCTTTAACAGGCAAGCACGGATATGGTTAACACTTTATATACATGATTTTAAAACACTACATCAATTCCTAATCACTATTCTAATCCTATTTTGCAATTGCAATAAAAAGACAAAGTATACATCTGAATATGTGATTAAATGCATTCAGCATTTTAGTCATATATATCCTGTCACCATGTCAAGGTATGTTGGTCAATTAGGGATTTCAGCCCAAAAAAATGGGGAATGTGGCAAGATTCGAATAAGACCAGATGTACGCTGTACAATTCTGCCAATCTGATTATTTTAATTATAGATGGGTGATGCATTAATTCTACCTGCATTGTGTCTAAATATCTCTTTGACCTTTTCAATATCATGCTACTCCCTGTGCTATTTCTATTGGTTGGCTGCACCAGCAGCGGGCATTAATGCGATTAGATATGCAGCTTTGTGCCGTTCCTGCTGATGAGTTTGCCTCGCTGCGTAGCGTAATCTCTCTGAAGCAACTGGCAATTTTCTGCATCCTAAACTGGGCTCTGAACTGCAGCATGGATGTTCGAAACAAGTCCGAAATAGCATAAGCCTTTACAAGGACACTTTCTGAATTAGTCGTTCTCAGATACAGCTTCAGAACAATACGCAAAGAGTGTCTGAAGCAGTTGGTTAAATGCAGCGAGTTATTAAACATGTATGTTTTTGCTGCTGCAGATCAGGTTTCTTTTTGTTGGTTTAGCGTAATTTTAACATTTTAAAGCTATATGTCAAAATCTGGCCAAACGCAACAGACTAAGAGGGAAATGAAAAATACGCATCTGCACGAATTATGAATAATAAATGCAGTTAAACAGAACAGCCTGACACTGGAGCAGAGAAAAGCTTTTTCCCACAAATTCCAGGCGTTCCTCCCCCGCCCCCAAATCCCAGGCAACATCACATTTCACAGATTGCTCCTATAAACATGCAACAGTTTAATTGAGAAGCTGTTATCTCTGTCTGCTTGCCAACTGAATCAATTTTGCGCTTCGTGCGTCAGTGAGTGTTTCAATAATGAAGGTGACACCAGCGTCTACTTCAGATCCCGGGGATTTACAAATTCTTCTCTTTTGACTTGATTAGCTTTTGCTTGGAACAAGCAAACTTTGCAGTTTGCACAGACACGCCACATATTCTTATTAACAAGCTATTAGTGGAAACGATTGTGTGCTATGGGCTGAACATGGTGGGTGTTACACCAGAAAAAAAAATATTTAGCCAGATCCCAGATAATAAGAGGCTGTGCTAGTGGGAGTTAATCAGTGGAAGTGTATGTGAATGCGACGCTGGTCTGGGGGGAGAGCTGTACGTACACACACACACACACACACACACACACACACACACACACAAGTGCCCATGGCTCAGAGCAGAGCAGATGTTGAAAAACAGCAGCCCTGCCATCCACTACCGCTCTCATGTGAAGGGAAAAGCGATATAGCGAATATTCAGTTATTCACTATATATTATTTTTGGTGGAAATATCAAATTAAGCCAATGTGTTTTTACTTGACTTTTAATTTGGCCATTAAAGTCGGCATGAATCAATATTTTCCTCCTATTGTGACATACAGTATATGCAAGTGAAACGGCTTCTCAAATGAGGGTGGAACTTGACTTTGTCCATGCGGATTGATTGAACTGATGTCCTTTGCTAACAGCTGGGATATCATGCGAGTGTCAGTCCTCGTGCTGGTGCACACATCTACGGCTGAAACAACACATCGAGGATGTCGATTTGTATGGAATGCATCGATGCGCCGCACTCTTTACATCAGGGTTGCAGTGGTATACCAGTCTCACTGTATATCCATGACCCTGATGCCGGTTGTCCTTCCTTGCACCACTTTTGGCAGGTACCACAACCTTGCTGTTTTATAGATGCTCTGACCAGTCGTCAGTTCCAACACATGAAATTCGAGAACTGAGTGTTAGTTGCTGCCTAATATATACCACCCCTTGACACGTGCCATTGTAACGATATAATCAATGTTATTCATCTGTCAGTAGGGATGTAACGATTAACTGAGAGCCGGTTGAAAATCGATTCAAATATGTGACGATTCAAATCGGTTGAGATGCTAAACAAACCGCGATTCAATTAGGGTTATATGAGATGTATGTCTGAGGGGAACTTACCGTCTTTAGAAAAGTTTAGATGGCATTTTTTCTTTTCATCTTGCATATTAAAGTTCATAAGTGCAGCGCTGCTTTGTTTAAAGTGGAAACCAAGGAAACGCTTTAAGCGCCACCTACTGGCAGAGAGTGAATCTGCGTCTCATTCAGCTCGTCTGCTGTTTTTGTTTCATGCAGATATTTATGTATAGTTTCACAAAACTGAAGTCAAACCACTCTGTTTTTGCGTCAAATTTCGAAATTATACAATGTAATTTAGATTTAAAAACTGCTCATGTTGCATATTTGCAGCATCTTTGTTTGGATCATGATTAAAATGCAGTGGTTGCCTCTAATTTTAAATGGAAAGAGCACAGACAAAGCCTTATTTTGTTTATATGAAGAGATTTATTTTATTTGTGTTATTTATTTGATTTGGGGCTTGTTTTAAAATTTCTATTTAGTTTTGTTATTTACATTTACATTATATTTAAATTTTGT
>NW_015558618.1:591884-602459 GCF_001515605.1 Sinocyclocheilus anshuiensis | reverse complement strand
GCAATCAAAACCAACAAAAGAGCAATAATTTACAAGTGCTATATTAGTATATTATTATAGTGTTATATTACAATTTCACAAAGAAACGTGCAGTATTTTGTCCAAGCAATAATAAAAGGACACATTTAATTTATAATTGGTCTTAAATCTCATTTTGTAAAAAAAATCGTGAATCGAATCGTGAAAGCAAAATTGTAAATCGAATCGAATTGCGAGTTGAGTGAATCGTTACATCCCTACCTGTCAGTAGTTTTAACGTTGAGGCTGATCGGTGTAAATACACACACTGAATGGTTCCGATGATGGATTGAAAAAGCGGTTTCAGAGTAAATATATAAAAATAAATCTCTCACTATTAAATCTATTGCGTATTACCACACTGTATAAGTGACTACTCATCTGGGAAACCCATGTTTCCTACACAGCTGTGCTCCAGTCCTGCCGTTGTGAAGCTGACAGTGCACAGTAAATAAAGTTATTAATAATCAACATTTGTTTTAAAAAAAAAAAAAAAAAGAATAGACTCTGAATCGCCTAAATTCAAATCCCACTTCAGGATTTCACGGGGTAACACATTTGCATAATGCCCGCCTATATTTTACGTTTCCGACAAACTGTCGTAAGAACCTGATCAAGTGCCAGAAATAACACATACAAAACCGATTTGACTTTATCACCGTTTCGCTTCTAGAAAGAGTGTGATGACAAAATAAACTGTTCTTATAAAATCTTCTTATATTATCATTCAAAAAAGTTCAAACAATTAAAAGACGGATGCATTCATTAAAAGATAATGACAAGAGCAGCAATCTGAGAGCCGACGCTGATGAATGCTGAGAGATCACTGCAGACATAACACTCTGCACAGCAGTTAATGAGACAAGCCACTGAATTAAAGCACAAGTTAAAGACTTCACATCATTATGCTTTTGTTTTTAAGTGGTATATAATGTGCAATAGAGATTTAGCTGTACCATTCATACCATGCTAGATACATTCATGTGGCAATCAGTGGGCATGACCTTACAATATGTACATGTGAGAGTGACGCGAAAACAGAGCAGAACATGTCTTGAACAAGGAAGAGCTTAAGTTGTTTTCAGGAATAACGTGATACAGAGTTTAGTTATCTGGAGTTGCCAAGCAATGTCACAAATTACTGCAGTAATATAGAATTCAAGAGACGTGTAGTCATGGGTAAAGATGCACTTCATGCCCAAAAGTATGTGGGACACATTGACACCACACCCATGTGTGCTTGTTGAAGCACATTTGGGTTTAGAGTTCAAAAACATGGGCATTAGTAGGTAGTATTTCCTCCTATTCTGGAAAAACGTTCAAATAGACGTTCCAACATGGATTTGCTCCCATTCAGACACAAGAGCCAGAACTGTTCTGTTGTGGGAAGGATGGGGAAAAAGACAAAACTTTGCCTACTAAGATGTGAAACCCAGACGTCTGGAGAGATTGTGGGCGGTCCTATTTTGTACTGTTGTCAGCACAAAGCAGTTGACATACCAGAATGCCTTGTATTTCTTTAGTGTCAGACTTAAGTATTCGCTTGCCCTTTGAGTAATGTGTGGATAGGACATTGGTCATTATGTTATTTTTGTCTATTGATGACCTAAGGCCTATTCGTTCAAAGAACAAATATTCACCACAACCAAGATTGAGAATTTATGAGAAACACTGCTGCTTGATTTCATTTTTGCTTCCAGGTTTGTTTTAATTTTGGAGAGTATGTCGATTTTTAGTAGTGTTTACTTAAGGAGACACTTTAAAGGTGCCATTAGTGTGATTGAGAAGAAATGCAAAAACTCTGTACCTCAGACTGGTTTTTCAAACATGCTCCCATTGGTGGGACATACAGATAGTCCCGCCCCCAACTCACCATTGACAGAGAGGGGCAGAATTTATGGTCATTTATGGTCAGTAAATGCATGACATGCATTTACTGACCATAATAAGACTATAATGCAAAGCTAAGCACTGAAGACTCTAAATAACGATTACAATTCTCAGTTTCTCTGAATGATGGATGATCACTGAGGTTGCAGAACTCTCCGAGATTCAAGACGTCAAAGTCAATTGAGGTTTGTTCGGTCTGTGGCAGCTCCTGCTTGGAATGCAAAAGACAAATTCATGGATATCTAAGAGGACAGGACAAACCTTTTTTTGGATGGTATACAGAAAGTCTGGAACACAAGACCTGCATGTGTGACACATCGATTGTTCAGTCAAGAAACGTTTAGAAGTTTAAGAGACATCAGACCAATGAATCCTCTAATTCAGCTCTCAATCGTTGTCCTGGAGTAACCCAGACTGCTCATTTTAGATTCCAGAACCACTGTTTTACTTGATGCCATTAGTCCTTTCAAGAACATTGATTAAAAATTAAGATGAGGAATCATTCATCTGGTTGTTTAAGCTGGCAGGAAGCAATAGAGAGGGATGTAATCTACTGTTAAACACGCCATTTAAATTCTGCTAAATCTCAAGTCTACGGCGTATTGTTTTTAGCCTCAGACGGCACGCCTACGGACCGTCTGATACATGCTGCACACACAAATGACAAGAGCTTTCAAAATCAGAAGAATGAATCCAATGCAAACTGTCAAGAGCTGTCTCGGTCATATTTCACCCCAAAATAACAGAAAAAAAAATAAGATTTTGCTTAAAGCATCATTTTTTATATGACATCTTTTGGTTGACATTTTTATGACACTTTCCACTTATTCTCAGTAGTCTAATGCTATAAGGTTGTAAATGATTACTTTATGATCGATTAATTGTTGTTAATAAATTAATCGATTTACCTTATCGTGTAACATTCAACAGACAGCATACAAGACTGACCCTGGAGCATGTTAATATGTTGATATATGTTAACCCGTGACAAACCCCCTCTTTATGCCTTAAACACAAATTTTGTTAGAATTCAGTAATTAATGTTACATGCATTCATTAATGTTTACTTTAAATTAAACGTAAATAAAGTTAGAGTAAAACTGGAACTACTGCACAGTAAACAAGTTATAATTTAAAGTTGGAAAAGTTGTTCAATTCATAAAATAAATCATAGTAAAAAAGACTGCCATCTGTATTTTCCATATACACTATATCATTAATAATACCAAACATCTAATCTAATAAAATGCTCTTGAATTGCCATTTATAAATTGAGAAAACTACAAATAAGTATATATTTCTGTAAAATTTATATTTCCATTGCAGTCATAAATGTGTTAAGAGAGGGTCTGTATGTATTTGTGTTCATGATTAATTGATCATTAATTTTAAATTGATTACAAAAATCCCTACATACTTCCCCCCTCTTTTTCTTTAACAGTTCATTCTGCCATTTATGCTATAGTGTGCACAAGTTTTTACCAGACCACCTGGAAACAAAGGGATGTTTACTAAGTATCAGCTCAGTCCATTGAGTACTTCAGAGGAAGAACCAGTCGCTTGTGTAGAGTAAGTTTGTGAGTCTTTGAAATTGGCTTAACTATAAAACCAGGCTTCAATCTCAAATATGATTACATCACAGGTAATGGGTGGTCAGAGAGGTTGCATCAAAGAGGCTATTTTCTTATCGCCTCATCCGGATCCTGTCTATGAATCACATTTCCATAATTCCCTCCATTACTTCAAGTTGTTTTTCAGTGAAGGAGGCTTCTATTAAAAGCCTCAAGCCTTAGCAACCAGCTTGGACTATTCATCTGAACCAAAACTTCACCTCCCGAGCCTCTTCATAACGCATTCAGCGAGAGAAAAACAAGAGGGCTGTGTGTCTGTGCATGAGTGTTGGTCCGTGTGATCGTCCGTGAGTGGGAGGGAGAAACGTTTGGCACACAGAGAGTTAAATTCACTCTTAATACAGAGCTCAGCCTTCAGAACTTCTCCAGCCCACACAACAAACCACAACACGTCTGGCATTCTCTTGTCTTGTGTCAGAGTGCTCATGCATGCATCAAAACAATCTGCTCTTCCAGTAACCCGGCTCTGAAAACCGTGCTGCCATTGTTTTCACTCACGTGCGAGCTGCATTGCTGCATCAGAGCCCGAAAGCAAAGGAAGGTTGTTTAAATCGATTGCATTTAGTGCAAAACCTGTCCCGTGTGGCCTTTCCCACCTGTGGTTTTGCTCGGGTAACAATCTCCTGATTGCACTGATGTTGCCGTCAGTAGAGGAACTTGGCGACTTCACCCACCATTTGCAGTGGCTTTTTCATTAGGGTCCAGCTTGATCGTATACAAATTTCGACAAAGGTGAAGGTGCGCAAAACAGCGAAGGGCCATTGATGCTGTTTATCGCACGGCTGCAGCACAGCGTGCATTCAACACGTCTCCCTCGCTTTCATCTCCTCTCTGCCACGATTCATCTCAGTCAGACTCTTTAGGAAAGCTGGATTCAATCTGAAAACTTCACACAGAGTGTGTCCACCATGTGTTTTTAAACAGCACTTTCAAGGACACACGTGCATGTCTTTTGAGAGCAGTTTGATCGACTCAGAAAGATGCATGTTAGAGCCACAACATCAGAATTTTGATGATGAATCACTGCACTAGGGATGTACGATGCAAATGTCTCACATTTTGGGAAACTGTTTCTATTCAGGTTGGTAAATACTTGTTATTAGGAAATACTTATAATTTATATCAGTATTGGTATTATCCAGTATTATACTATATGTACAAAGAAAATCAGAGTTGCAACAGTAGTTTCGGCAGCAAATAATTGTTTAATTAAACGCACAGATACACATTTACATACATTGTATGAATATATTTTTGAATAGTAGACTTTCTGCAAAATATTTGCATAATTAAATATTTATGCATATATATTTTTCTTCTTTTCATCATAAAACATTATGACTATATTTTTGAATAGTTTTTCTGCTAAATATTTGCACAGTGCAACAGCCTTTATACATATTTTTTTTTCTTTTCATTATATCAATAAAACATTGTATGAATATATTTTGACTAGTAGTTTTGATGCTAAATATTTTTAAAAAAAAATTCATAAAAACATTGCATGAATATATTTTTGAATTGCAGCTTTGCTGCTAAATATCTGTATAATTGAACATCATGATACTATAATATTAAACAATACATTTCTGTCTTTTATTTATACAAATAACGTATGACTATATGTTCTCATTATACAAATACTTATCTACAGAACTACTGTTCTCATTCAACCCTCATTTTTAAAATGTGCATAAACTGTAAGTTCCTAATATTTCCTAATTTGTAATAACCATTATAGTTCATTTCAGTTATAATTTTAAAGAGTCCTTCCATTATTTTCCTTCTGAAGCTCAGAGCATGAAGGAAGATAGCTCGACACAAGCAACTATATTAAACTACATTCACCAATCTGTCAAATCACAAATTAAATCAAAGCTCTCAAACACATGGCGCACCAGACACGCGCTGAAGAGCCACCACAGACGCAAACAGAGGTGCAACTTTGCTTCTTACCTACAAGATGCGCGGATGCCCATGAGAGACAGTGCTAATGAAGGCAACAGGGGCTGGCAGGCCAGAGACAGAGCCATGTACCAGAGGCAGAGGAGGGCCACCTCAGTGCACACAGATGCACAGTGAGGCTGAATGCTGAGGAGCTCGATTCCTCCCTCTCCCGCCTCCGTCAGCAACAAGAGCCCACCCTTCCTTCTGTGCCATGCACTCTGATTGGCTGAGGAAAGCTAGCACTGCATTGCAGGTAAAAAGCACTGCCGCCTCCTCATTTCTCCTTCATAACGCGATGCGTTCTGCCATCACTCGTCCCATCTGCTCTCTTTCTAAATACAGCAGCAAAGGCAGCCAGCTCACAAGAAGACGGGTTAGACTCTCTTGCTCATAAGATCTGTGTCTCAGTCTAAACAAGCCTCTTTATAACCTTATTAGTGATGGCAGGTAAGCAGCAATGAGTCATGGAGAGAGAGAGAGAGAGAGAGAGAGAGAGAGAGAGAGAGAGAGAGAGAGAGAGAGAGAGAGAGAGAGAGAGAGAGAGAGAGAGAGAGAGAGAGAGAGAGAGAGAGAGAGAGAGAGAGAGAGAGAGAGAGAGAGAGAGAGAGAGAGAGAGAGAGAGAGAGAGAGAGAGAGAGAGAGAGAGAGAGAGAGAGAGAGAGAGAGAGAGAGAGAGAGAGAGAGAGAGTGTGTCTATGTAAGAGGGCGCTCAACTCAATTAATTACTCTTGTCTCTCGCCCCTCTGAGACGTGCACTACTACATGAGAGCTACTCGACTGAGAAAATCTCAAATGAAAGACCCCAATCTATCATTTTAATGGTTTAATATGGAAGTAAAATAAATAATTTATTCACAAAAACTGATGTGCTGAAATGGAGCCAGTGGTAAGTACAAGTTATGATTATCAGAGCCAGAATATATGCAGACAAGCTGATTAAGACACGAAAGCTGTGTTCAACGCCTTCACAGTTACTTTTTTCTCCATGTAGTTTACATGTTACTTTCTCTACCGCAAAGGAGATGATAAACGATATTCTCCACGATGCTGATGTACAGATCAAACATCTGAGGAAGAGATATAGTGCTCTCGGTTGCTTAGTTTCCTTAACTTTATATCATTGTGTATCGCTGTGTGCTGTATCACAGGTAGGGGTCGACCGATATATCGGCCAATATTTGGCATTTTTCAAATATCGGCATTGGCCGATAAGCTTTTCTGCTTTTGACGGCACAGAACTCTCCAGTTGATCCCACAAACTCCGATCTCTATCGTTAGTTTGATCTGACACTTCTGCATGAGCTCTCAACCAATGATTCACTGGAGCTTCGCAAGGACCGCCTCCCTCATTTCAACCCTCTACATTGCGAGTAAATCACTTGCATATGCGACTAAATCTTCACTCTGGGCGACTAAATGATGTATAATATTAGCCAATGGCTAATAAATTCTTAGATTTTACTCGCCAGTGTGTGAGTTGGAGGCTGAGTATAAGTTTAGCACAGATATATTTTCACTCGCCAAACACTCTGACTGAGCACATCAGAGTTTCACTCTCCGTCAAGCGATCTGTGCTACTTATCATTTCATCTCAATGGATGCACAGCGCACCTGTGTTTGTGTATTTGGCATATGTAAACTCTAGCGTGAAGGGCACGACTCGCTGACGCTTTCTCTCACACGCGCAAAGAGAGAGAGAGAGAGCGAGAGAGTCTTACATAACATGCAGAATTGATGTGATACATGTAAACGATATTCTTTGTTTTATTTTCCTGTCAAAATAACGGAGTTCCTTTGGAATTCTTCAGCTTTTAAGAAATGCCGGGTTTTCCGGTAGTGGGCGGAACTAATGCGCAAACGACAATCTCATTGGCTGGTGCTCACCTATTATCGTCCCTGTTTAGATTTCAGCAAATCAGTTCGAGCGAACGCACACAACCTGATTAATATTCATGAATCCAGAAGCTCGTTAATCCTTGGTGCGCTTTATATTGTTCTTATTAGTAGAATTCGTATAATAATAATATCTTATCATATCTTATCAGTATTATTGGTAGGTTTTTTTTTTTCAAATTTTTGCCAATGGCGATTCAATTGCCAAGGTGTCCGTAGAGGGTTGCATTTCCATGTTGCACACGGAAAAGTAAAAAGACATAAATTAATTTAAAAAAATGAAATAAACACGTGGGAATAAATAAATATAAAAAAATAAATGCGTGAATAAATACATTTATAAATAAATACATAAATAAATGAGCGAAAAAGTAAATACAATTTTTAAAGAAAAAAAATAAATGCATAAAATAATATAATACATAAAGAAAAAATACATAAAGGGAAAAAAGTAATAAAAAATAAAATCAGAGTTAAATTTTATTATAAATGAACTATATTTGTTTTTATCAAGTCATTTATTTATTTCTTTATTTATTTTTCTGTTATTTTATTTATTTATCTATATATTTATTTATTTATTTTTAATTTCCGCAGGTTTGGTCCTCCATACAGTACACTTACGTCACTCACTGACAGTTCCTGTTGTGCTGGGTTATACTCTACTCTGAAGAAGGAGTTAATTTAGTTCCCCCAAACGGCGTTCCTAGATATAAATTCATTCCCAGTTCCTGCGGTGCGAACACACCAAAGAGTAGGAACTCCCGCCATTAGTTCCAGCAAACTATGAAAAGGTTCCTCTGGTGCGAAAGCTCCTACTGTATGTTTTTGATTCTGTAAGAAGAATCGGCTTATAAGAGTCATTTTTTCAGGAATCAGTTACACTAATGTAACTCTAGTTGCAATGTTTATTTTTGATTCAGTAAAAATAAAACAATTTACGCACATAAGAGTCATTTGCTCAGGAGTCAGTCAGACTACACTGGTCGTGCTGTATGTTTAGATTCATTCAGCTGATAGCATTCACCCTTTTTTGTTGTCATGCTGGACAACTACTTGACCACTTTATTTCTCCATTTTATCTGAAATCAAATTACTTTTTCATTTATAAATATTGACTTCTATTGAGGTCAGACTCTACATAATACACTCTCTCTCCTCTCATCAAGAGCTTTTCTAATAGATGGAGAGGCGTGGGTGGAGGATGCTGGTATGAACTAATACAAAGGAGCTGTTCATTAAAATCTAAAGATGTACAGATGCAAAAAAGTCTAATGCAAATGCATAAGCTAAAAGCTGAAAAATGTGCAGCATGCAAGACTCTTAAAAGCTGCCCCTGGTCCTACAGTAGGACACATTAGATAAAATGCATTTAATGGTCTACTAGTTTCTTAGCAACCACAAAACCTTTGGCAATAGAAGAAAGGTAGGGTCTCTCTGACTGACAGGGATATAAAATACTTTGCCACATGTATTGCATAATTAACCATTATGCAATTAACAAGTCTTTCATAGTGTTGATACATTTATATAAGCGTTTGTGTGTGTTGGTACTTCAGGAAGTATGCACTTCGCTGCTTTGAATTCTCGACATTTTGTTCCCGTTACAGCACTGAATAAATTATACAATTTGAGAAATAATCATTTCCCCTCTCAATTGCACATCAACAAAAATTATTTGCATGCTGGCCTAGCAGCATGTACTGACACATTGAGCCATGGTGGGCGACACTTTTTCGAACCCATTCCCCTATCATTTGCTGTCTTTATTCATTCCTCCAATACAGTAATAGACCAAATGCTGGAAAACATTTATTTCCTTTTTTCGTCATAGTTCATAGTTGAACTTTATAGTTCTTTATAGCTTTCTGTCAAGTGTTTTGGGTCAAATCTTTTGATTTGCCTGTATTTGGGCTTCATCCATTTGGCTCTTGAAGGCAACTAGTTTTCAGTTTCTCCCTCTAAAGAGCAACCCCAGAGCATGAATCTGTTTCACATGCATAATGGTAGGAAACAAAAAAATATAACAGTAATGCATGTAAATGCAACTTAATATTAAATAACTATCACCCTGGAAAAGGTTAAGAAATTTGCAATTGCAAGTTATAAAGTCAGAATTGCCTAATATAGCCTAAACTTAAAGTTGTGAGAGTTATAAAGTCAGAATTGTGAGAAAAAAAACTCACAATTGTAAGACAATTTCAGAATTGTGAGCTGAATTTTTTTCCTCAGATTGGGACTTTATAACTCACAATTGCGAGTTAACATTAGAGCCCGACCGATGTGGGTTTTTTTGGGGCCGATACCGATACTAGGGAGTAGGGAAAAAAAAGGCCGATATCGATATATCGGCCGATATTGTTTGTGTATATTATAGTACAGTACCAGTCAAAAGTTTGGACACTTTCCCATTCGTGTCCAAACATTTGACTGGTACTATATATAGAATACAGTATATACATAAACAGAATATATATACATAAACACATTTTTTGCAATGATCACTCAAATGTGGTGATCAAACACTTATAATGACGTGACAGAGATACGTAATGGGGACAGGGCATTTAACAATTTAACAGTAAACTTTATTATCCACAATGAGTCTGACATCAGTGCAATGAACAGTGAAGTTGAAGTTTATTCAGCTTTAATTCAATTAAATTCCATTCAGTTGAAGTTTATTTCACTTCGGAACATTAATTCATGGATTTGCTCTACAGTCTTCACACACAGACGAAACTTACTAGACAAGTGTGAAGTGTGACATAATATACCTCTGTAAATAAATACAATATAAATTCACGTCTCGCGCACTTTAATGCCCTTTGAATGTAACGTGTACGTTCCCTTGGAACTGGAATCATGGCGGAATTTCATGTGAAGTCCACTTCGCAGGGCACTTACGGTCGAATAAGACCACGCTTGAATGCTGCTGCCTTCTAAGACCTCCTTACTGAAGTGAAAGTGTTGACTGGTGTCACTATCTCGCGAACGTGCCGGCAGATCTCCACCAAATTCGGGGGATCCCTTCAGCTCGAGGAGCTCTCTCGAACGTCACCCTCCGCGTCGGTAGCCCCCTGGGATCGCTTGATCGGTCGGCGCCGGACCGCGAATTTAACCACCCGTAACTCTCGAACCCCCGGGGGCTATCGACGCAGGGGTGGTCTCATTTGAAAGCGGGCCTCTAGACGTA
>NW_015558618.1:587466-591813 GCF_001515605.1 Sinocyclocheilus anshuiensis | reverse complement strand
TTTTAATATCGGCGGCATATTCGCCGATACCGATATATACCGACATATACCGATATATACCGACAGGCTCATATCGACCGATTATATCGGCTGGGCTCTAGTTTATATATCACAATTCTGAGAAAAAATATCAGAATTGCGTTGTTAACTTGCAATTATGATATAAACTCTCAATTGTGAGAAAAAAGTCAGAATTTATACCTCACAATTCTCAGAAACAAGCTTTCATAATAAGGTGGCAACAATTACCCGGGCCATAGTTTGACAGTCGAGGAAGAAACAAAACAACATCAACAAACAATTTGAGACGATTTCTTGACATATCAAGTCCTCCCTCGAAACTATGTCTCCATCAGCTGTCAGTGAACATTTATACAAAGTACAATCAAACGATTATTAATTTAAAGCTTACTATATAGTGCATAATAAAACAAATGGGATGTAATGTAATTGCTTTCACTTAATAAATTGTTAATTAATAAGAAGCGAAAAAATGAACATCATTAAATCATTTTTTATACCTAAAATATTTGGACATTTAACACTTAATTTAATAATTACATTATAGGGATAATTCACCCCAAAATGAAAATTAAAGGGATAGTTCACCCAAAAACGAATATTTGCTCATTATTTACTCACCCTCAAGCCATCCTAGGCCTTCTTTCAGATGAATCTAATCGGAGTTATATTAAAAATTGACTTTGATCTTCCAAGCTGTTTAACGGATGTCAGCGGGTGTTGCAGTTCATCAGTCCAAAAGAAGTGAAATAAAGCGCATCCATCCATAATAAAAAGTGCCTCCTGTCCGGGGGTGAACAAAGGCCTCCTGTAGCGAATCGATGCGCTTTTGTAAGAAAAATATCCATATTCAAAATGTAACAATCTCTTTAATCTAGGTTGTGCCAACAGTTGTACACGGAAGCAGCTCCGGGAGGATGACGTAAGATATTGGCATTGCGCATACGCCGGTGAGTCTCGTGAAAACCAACGTTTTTTTACAGGAGCAAAGGAAGCAAAGTTTCCTTACTTTAGCAAAGGAAAACCCGTCTCCTCTTGGCTTATATCCAAATCTTCTGACATTCTTCTTTACAAATCCTCATTTTGTACTTCTAATTCGTGACCGTTGATTTGTTTTGATCTCTCCCCTGCGCTCCCGCATTCGTCACTTCTGAGCAGCGCATGCGCAACGCCGACGTCCTACGTCATCCGCCTGGAGCGGCTCCCATGTACAACAGTGAGCGCAAGCTAGATTAAATTGATTATTACGTTTTAAATATGGTTATTTTTCTTACAAAAACGCATTGATTCGCTACAGGAGGCCTTTGTTCACCCCCAGAGCCGTGTGAGACACTTTTTATTATGGATGGATGCGCTTTATTTCACTTCTTTTGGACTGAGGCACTGCAACACCCGCTGACTGCCATTAAACAGCTTGGAAGATCAAAGAAACATTTTTATATAACTCTGACTGGATTCGTCTGAAAGAAGAAAGTCATATACACCTAGGATGCCTTGAGGGTGAGTAATTCATGGGCTAATTTTCATTTTTGGGTGAACTAACCCTTTAAGTCACTATTTACTCACCCTTGTGTTGTTCTAATTGCTCACCATTTTGAATATGAATCATGAGGATCAGCTAGCCTTCAGTTAAATGAATTAGGGTACATTCAGCCATGTAGTTATGGAAATATTTACGTATTGGAATGCTCCAAAAAGATGAAGTTGCAGGTAAATTTATAAGCACCTTCATGTTCCCTCGTCTTCGTCGTTTGCTTGCTTTGTCACTTTTGGTGTCACTTTTGGGGTGAATTCGCTTGACCAACTAGAACACAAGGGAAATTTGAGTGAGGAACTTTTACACCCTCCCACGAAACTCTGATGAATGATCTTCGCAGATAGATAGTAGCAGATATATCAGGTTTTAAATGTATTATGGCAGTTTTCTACTTCTGAACCTTCCTTGCCAACGTTTTTGCATTTGCAACTCCAGTCAACATATAACCACTTCATGTCAATGTTCAGCAGACAGCATGCTGGCCTTCATAACAGCAGAATTCAATTAATCTTCTGTTTCAGGGATATTTATTGGTGCAACCAAACAAACAAACATGGATTTGAAATGAATCTTCCATTTCTGTTCCACAGCACAGCACTCAGAGACACGTATGCAACACTCAAGGCCAACAAACAATTTTAAACATGTAGTTGCGGCTTTCCATATGATATTCATTAAATGCTATTACGAGGCCCAACCACATGTTTCATTATGTTCCACTACAGAACAAGCAGCTCAGCATTCACAGTTAATTAACCAACTAATGTCAATTACACTTAAACACTTAAGTTTGTCACTGACCACATATTTAAATCTCTGTGAGCCCTAAGTGCCCTTCACATTAAGTTTCGGTAAACACATGAGAAAAATCATTATAATGCAACATAACACTTTATACTAAAAAGCAAAAAATCATACTGTCTGTACCCCATCTATGCCACTCTGCAGTATGCTGAACTATTAACCAAGCAGTTTTTGTTTTCAATCAAGCTTTAATGGACAATGAAAGGGTGTCACTAGAGTTAACTGAGCATCATTGGGCATGCTAGATTAAACCTGCTGTGTTATGCAATCTGTGCCAACCACAGAGAAAGGAGTTTATCATAGGGCATGATGACAGCACATCAGTCTCTGCTGATGCAGTCAGTGTGCATGTTTTACAGTAGCACATGCATTTCATAACTCTATCACCGTGTCCTAACCAGCTGCAGAAGCGACACTACACATAGCAGCGTTGCACCAGGTAGCCCCACCCAAACGGAAAACTTTTGCTCCTCATGTATATTGCCTGTGCAAAAGTCACTGCTACAATGCACGGGTGTAGTAGGAGGTTGCTATGAAATGGATGAATTTTCATTTTTGAGTGAGCTATGACAGGGTCCAATGCTGCTCCCGGAGGGTCACCATCCTGCAGAGTTTAGCTCCAACCCAATTTAAACAGACTTGAATCAGTTAATCAAGGTCTTCGGGATCACTCGAAAGTTCCAGGCAGGTGTGTTGGTGTCATTTAAAGCAAAACTCTGCAGAAAGGTGGCCCTCCAAAAGCAGTACAGCCCTTTCCAAAGGAGCTCCAGTCATTCCTTCAATTTTTCCCTTCCCGTTTTATTGTCTCCTGGACAAAAATGTAAGTCTGATTGCATAGAAAAGTACTAGCACACCTACATATCCAAGTATATTACTTAAGGTTAGCGGTTCCTTCAAATCCCTGACCCTAAGCAATAAAACCAGTGATGATTAGGAAGCACCCTGGCATCTTCAAATGCAGATTTGTCAATATCAAGACTTTAAAGAGTTGATCGATCAAGTAACTCGAAACAGGAACCGCCCTGCTGCTAAACAGGCCAGTGCAGCATCTGCATGGCGCTCAGCATCCCAAAACTGTGACCTGATTTGGTTTCATGCAGTCCGTGCTGAGAGAGCCACATACTCTGCCATCTGCAGTCCTCCAGACCCCCTGTGCTGCAGTTGTGGAGGATACAGCTTACATAATGAGCATCAAATCCCAGCACAGTTGACTGCAGCCAGAACTGCGATACCAGCCCATTAAGTTTTCCGGCACTGCACCAGAACTTGTGCACAGTGACAGATAGGGTGTATACACCTGGGGAGACAATTTCTCAACTCAGGGAACACACGGAGTGCAGATACAAGAGTCCAATCCCACTTTTGCAGGATGCTCGACAGAACCGGGTGGTCAGCAAGTTTCATGCACGCATGCATCAGAGAGGTCTACAAGGATCTAACACAGGATCCTGCAAACCCATCCCACTTACTCGGTGCAAACATGCATCCCACAATGGCCTGACACTCCCCAAAGAGTCCCAAAGGACTGATCTAACCCGAACCTTGCCCGATCGCATCAGCTGTCTGATTAAATCAATAAGTCAGCAGTGAGAGGAGGACAGCGCAGGGCAGGACGGTACGGTGCGAGCCACAGTTGAACCGCAGATGAGATTTTCTTTCTATCTCCCAAAGTGTGCCTGCCTGCTCTCTGCTCGCCTCAACACTACTGATCCGACACTACTGAGCTGGAAAACAAGGCAGCGCAGGAGGGAGGGGAAGGGCAAGAGAAAGAAGAGCAGAGGAGGAGGGTGATAAGTGAGTGAAAACTAACACGGTGTGGCGCAGCAGGAGGAGAGGGCACAATGACATCCTTTGAATAGTCATATACCCCACCTCTCTTCTGCAGAAGGGCCGGGCTGAAAGTTCTGTCGGTCTGACATGTCTTATTTCAAGGACATAAGCAGACCCCAGAGGCCATGTTCCCCTCTGTTTGTGCTTCACCTGAG
>NW_015558618.1:582191-587301 GCF_001515605.1 Sinocyclocheilus anshuiensis | reverse complement strand
CACACACACACACACACACACACACACACACACACACACACACACACACACACACACACTATGAAGGTCTTCATAATTGACACGATCCATCATTTAGGCTAGTCCCAGAATTTTCGGGTGAATTTTAGGATGTCGATGATCTCCATTACATTTGGTTCTCTGATTCTTAAGAATTTGTTTATTTGACTTCTGTTTTAAGAGACAGACATATTGAAGATGTGACAGGAAAAATAAATCAAAAGTAGGGACAATGAGATCAACATATGTGGCAGGCCAGACTCAAACCTGCATAACCCACAGAACATCACTACTTCCCACTGACCTTCAATGCAAAGACAACAGCAACAAAAACTAAATATCTTCATTTAAGTTCTTCAGAAGAACAAAAGTCATACAAGTTTGGAATAATGTGAGGGTGAGTAAATCATGACAATTTTCTATTTTTGGGTGAACTAACCTAACTGATCAAAATAAAACACTAAACAGTCAGATTCTGATATGCATTATCACATTCTGATCCAAACATATACTACTTACAATGAAACCATCCAGCACTGATACACAAATTAGCCTCGAATCCAGGGTGAAGCTGCATGCAAAAGAACACTCCAAATAATATATTATCATGTTTCCCAACTCTTTTTGTCTAATACACCCTCCCATCCATCTGTAAGGTTCAAGGACTCCATTTACACAAACTAAAATGATGATGATTTAATTTTAAACTAAAAACAATCAATACTGGAAGTGACTTTATAGTCTATATATTTAAGCATGTTCAGCATGCGAGCTATAACAACATCCACACAATTCGACAAAAACAGACACAATATTTTTAGTGATTTACCAAAATGATTTTTTTTTTTTAATTGAAACAAAAATGTAAAAATAAACGTTATTTAACAATCAATTAATTAATCAAATTTATTTAAGGGAACAGTTCATTTAAAGCTGAAACTTTGCTATACAATTTACGCATCCTCAGGTAATCCAAGATGTAGATTGGTGAGCAAGTGATGTAATGCTAAATTTCTCCAAATCTGTTCCAATGAAGAAAAACTCATCTTCATCGTGGATGACCTGAGAGTGAGTAAATATTCAACAAATTTTTATTTTCGAGTGAACTACTCCTTTATCAAACAAAACACTCAAATGAAGAATTATTTAAATTGCACATAAGCCAGTTTTTAAGCCTGTTACACCAAATTAAAGAGTGTCAAAACTACATTTATTGTTTGAATTTCAGAATAAAATTGACAGAATTTAAGCTGAGTTTCATATCAAAAATCAACAAAACACAAAGCCTATTTCAATTAATGGATGGGAGGTGTGCTACAAATACGGTTTAGTGAAGTTTTGATCTAGAATCAGCAAAAACTAAAAGATTTAAGAATTGATATTGGTTCATCAGAACAAAGACTGCTTAAAATCAAGAAATCAGTATTTCCAATCAGCATTGCCAATCCAGTGTCCACACAGCCGACATGTGTTGTATCTTATCCACGATGTTTGCACGACACAGTCAAAATGTGCCATCTGAGAAGGACTCATTAAACATCACTGTTATAGTCAGTGATCTAAGCCCTCAAAAACAGTTGGCCCAAAAACGAAAACTTGTTTTCTGACGTTTCAGAGGCTGGCGGAGAGACTGTAAATGGGCCTAATTACAACATATTGAAAGCTGCCAGTTTTGTGACAAGCCATTTTGACACAAAAGCACCTTATTCAGCATACAGAAGCAACTTTTCCATTGACTGCCATTCAAACAGAACAGCCTCTTGTCACCTTGTTGTGAACTTTATGCATTCTGCTTTTTTAAGCTAAGAGTGAGCGCTTTGAATTGAGCATTTTTGAAATTCCAGGCATGTTTAGATCTCTTAATAAGGTTCAATGGAGATGGGTTTTGTTTGTTTTGTTTTTTGGAGATAAGCAATGATCTCTCCATAGAGCACACTATTATAACTGTTTCCACCATTGTAGCACTCCCTAATCACTGATGTTTCTGAATCATGTTCAGACCTCTTTTCACAACTTCATCCCAAAAAATAATTGGAATCCACACTCAAATTTACTCACTTTTTGACAGGTTTCTTGGTTTTGGTCCTTTTCTTCCTCGCCTGAAGTGCAAGTACTGTCAGAAAACAGATAACAGAGTTTAAACAGAGTTTTATTTGGGCACTTCTCATAAATTATAGAACCATAGAAAAAAAGGTTTTGTAAATCATTACATTGTTTGGATCATAACTTTTTTTTTTTAATTTATTAATATTTTATTATATTTCCTATGTAGAGTACACTAGGACTCAGTAAATAGGAAAATGTAAACAAGACTCCATAACCAAAGATGTGCCTAAATCAAGAGCTGGTGATAGCACTGTAGCATCATGCTACATGATGCTACACTAACGCTGTAGCATCATGCTACATAAGACAATTTATAAGATTTATAATATGTAAAACTCACTTTAAACCACCATTGAGTGTGTGTAATAACTTCCTATTGCGATCTAATGTGTGTTTTGGCCATATAATGTTGCTGAAATATTAAATGGAGAAAATATCATAGCAAGATTATTTTCAGGAACATCACGATTCTTTGTAATGTTGGTTTTACTATTTTGCAAGTTGTCTGAGCAGTACAGCCAAAGTAATTTCCCTATTTAAAAAAAAAAAAAGCCTTACAAGGTAACAAAATATAAAAGAAAAAATAACGGCAGACATTTAGGCCAAAGTGGGCAAAGATAAAAGTCTTTGTCATTATTTTCTTTGTTATTAAAAAATAAGAACAAAGATACACATTGCAAATACACATAATATACAAATATATACAGGTACAGTAGGTGTATTTAGCAGTACCATTCAAGAAATTGAATGAACAAATATAAATATAAAACACTGTATAAATTAGTGTTGGGCGATATGGTCATTTTTCAAATCGTCATATTGCCAGCCCGTGAGATCGCGATACACGTTATTATTGTGCGTGCGTGCGTGCGTGCATGGGTAGGTCGGGGCAAGAGAGAGACTCTCTGTACTTATCATAGGCTATTTCATAACTATGTGGTGTTTTAATCCGCGCGGGCGGCACCAATAATCGAAATAATATACTTTCAAACATAGGCTATTGATAAACTAGCATGTTAAATATAAACTATTGGACATAAACAAACACGTTAAATATAAAAGTATTTAAAACAGGTAAATTCATATATTTGGAGTAAATTAAATTGAACGGATACAACAGTCATACAGCGCTCAGGACCATGCGCCCCATGACGAGCCCGACGCACCACCACAGAAACAAGAATGAAATGCATTATAACATAACTGTGGCATTAAACTCAGTTAGTGAGGGCTCGGTTAAAATATTGCACATATATAGGCCGTTCAGCACGTTAAATATAAAGTATTTAAAACAGGTAAGTTCATATATTTGGAGTAAATTTAAATTAAACGGATACATCAGTCATACAGCGCTCCGGACTGCGCGCTGCATGACGAGCCCGACGCACCGCCACAGAAACAAGGATGAGATGCGTTCTAACATAACTGTGGCATTAAACTCAGTTAGTGAGGGCTCGGTTAAAATATTGCACATATATAGGCTGTTCAGATTACTTGTTAAAATGCAATGAAATGCCTTATATTAGCAGACGATGTACGTTTGTGGTTGGAGACTCCTTCACCGGCTACAGGCTCTAATCCTCATTTGCGCGAGTGTGAAATGCAGTGCAGAAGTGAAATAGCAGGGTAATTTGATAATAGCCCAATTATAATAATAATAATTTAATACATTTATAGGAGAATGAGCCTATATCGTCTTGACTATTGACAAAGACATTTGCTATCGTCGATACACGATACTATCGTCTAACCCTAGTATAAATTATACATTTATTCTTATTAAAGCAACTGTATTAAAGTTCTTCAGTCAAGAGCAGTGAGTGATTTTTCTCTTTGTGTTTTGTTGTTTTATTAACATTAAAGGCATAGTTCACCCAAAAATGAAAATTCTGTCATCATTATGTCACTCTCAAGGTTGTTTTAAACCTGAATGAGTTTCTTTCTTCTGTTGAATGTAAAAGTTATTTTGAAGAAAGTGGGTCCCCCCAGCAGGGGCGCAACTGCACATTTGATGAAGGGTATGCAAGATCAGTGTTGGCGCCCCCTGTATTCTAGCCCCTGACACTAACTCCCGCAGAAAACTTTCTGCAAGTCAATGACCAAAAGCCCATTAACTAGCTTGTGCATGGAAGGATACAAACTCATCAGGAGTGAAAAAAGTGACAAAGGTTTGAACCCCCTTCCCCCTTTTTTAAAACCATAGGGAAAAAAGTGAAAAGTAAAAACAAGAAAAAAGAAAAAGAAAAGTGTGTCACATAACATCCCCTGATTCCCCTTTAACTCGTGATGGCAGACCCCAGACAGTAGAACACATTTTTATTTTCAAACACATGTATTATTGCACACTTTTTAGTTAGGTAATTTGAATATATATATATCATTGGCCTCAAGATGATTAATATTTTTAGCACATTTCTAATGAAAATTCTGTCATCATTTACTCACCCTCAAGTTGTTTTAAACCTGAATGAGTTTCTTTCTTCTGTTGAATGTAAAAGTTATTTTGAAGAAAGTGGGTCCCCCCAGCAGGGGCGCAACTGCACATTTGATGAAGGGTATGCAAGATCAGTGTTGGCGCCCCCTGTATTCTAGCCCCTGACACTAACTCCCGCAGAAAACTTTCTGCAAGTCAATGACCAAAAGCCCATTAACTAGCTTGTGCATGGAAGGATACAAACTCATCAGGGGTGAAAAAAGTGACAAAGGTTCGAACCCCCTCCCCCATTTTCAATACCATAGGAAAAAGAAAAAAGAAAAGTGTGTTGTATAACATCCCCTTTAAAGGGGTCATATGATGTTGCTAAAAATAACATTATTTTATGTATTTGGTGTGATGAAATGTGTTTATGAGGTTTAAGGTTCAAAAAACACATTATTTTCCACATACTGTACATTATTATTTCTCCTCTAAGCCCCGCCTTTCTGAAACGTGTTGATTTTTACAAAGCTCATCGGTCTGAAAAGCGAGGTGGGCTCTGATTGGCCA
>NW_015558618.1:575654-580642 GCF_001515605.1 Sinocyclocheilus anshuiensis | reverse complement strand
TCTGTTGTAAATAAATCTTAACCAATGATTCCTAATTGCATCTACTTCCGGAAGGCCAAATAAAGTGCTTTTGCTTTCGCACTGAAACACAGCGTCTCCCTGACATGGCTGCATCAACACTACTGCTGTTCCTGAAACCACGCCTTCTTTCTTTGCGTGCACATTTGGGGCGGCATTATGCTAATATTTCCACATAGTGACGTAGATATGTTGGGGCGTGTTAGAACGAGCCGTTTTAGGTAGGCGTGGTTGACTCTTAACTTTTATAAAGAATATCTCTTTGGATTTGAGACTTTAGTCTTTGCAACTTTACAGATCTTCTTTATGCACCAAGAGCTTGTAACACTCCAAAGAGAAAGGAAAACTTGAAATCGCATCATATGACCCCTTTAAATTTAAAACTGCAATGTTTGGCGAAAGGTGGCTAGTTTGTATCCTTGTTAACAATCTTCTCAGTTTCTCTCAAATGTAAATCAAACGTCCATTGACAAACATATTGTGACTTCACTTTTTGAGCAATAGAGATACGCAGAAATGAACTGATATTAACGTCAATCACTTATTTCCCTCTTAGGCTGATGATACACAGGGCAACTTTTTGAGCAATGTTGCCGGGCAACTTTGGGCAATGTTGCCATCAATGGGCAACCAGGTGAGACACGGGGCCAATGACCGATCTAAAGTATCCAGATTCCAGATAGAAATTTGTTACCCATTCTCAATGGGAAAGTGGCCAAGCAACATTGCTAAAAAAAAGTTGCCCAGCAAAATTGCTCAAAAAAGTTGCCCCGTGTATCATCAGCCTTAGGCAACAACGTCAAATGTTGAATGACTTCATGACTTACAATGGAAAAAAAACAAATTATAATAGCTTGCCATTTACTGTTAAGTTCACTTGTAAATTACTGTATTTTAATGCATTGTTTTTCTTTTCCCCTTTGTCTTTTCTGGTTTTTCTTTTTCTGGTTTCTAATTTTGGTCATGTGACTGTCTGTGACGGTAATGTGTCGAATGGCGAGCGGTTGATATGTACCTCGTTTATAAAAATAAAAACATTTTTGAACTCATTAAAAATGCTAAAAACCGTTGAATAAAAATGTTTCATTACATTATTTTTAACAACTAAGCGTTTGATTGATTATAATGTTTTATTAAAGACTTTCACACAATTATTTCGGCAAAATTGCGCCCCCCTATGAGCAGCGCCCCAATGCACTGCATATACTGCATACCCCGTTTTTGCACCACTGCCCCCCAGTGACTTCCATAGTATTTTTTTCCCCACTATCAAATAGGCTTGCCGCGATAGACGGTGCTGACGGTTACGTCACTTGCCCACCGCAGCACCGACCCCCACCGTCGTTTTTATTTTTTACAGTAATGAAAATCATTTAGTTCAGTAAAAGAACAGACACTACAAAATCAGCTTGTAACACTCCAAAGAGAAAGGAAAACTTGAAATTGCATATGACCCCTTTAAACTTTGTGTAATTTATTTATTTTATTTGACATCAAGGTGTATGCCGTGCCTCCAAGCTTTCTTATTCGTTTTGCTAATAAACGTTCTACGTTTCTTATTTATTTGGTTATATATTATACATGTTTACTCATTTCCAGTTTTATATACCTATTTAAACTATGTAAATTATTTGTTATTTTATAGGCATAGCCTGCCCTATAGCATGGTGTATTTTTATTCGTTTTGTTAATAAAAGTTCTATGTTTTATATATAGGCTAAAGTGAGTTTGACTTTGTATTTTGTTGTTGCATTCAAGCAATTGACGCTGAATTGCCGCTAATTCGAAAGTAAAATGCGCACGGCGCTTTTAAGCTATTTAAAAGCGAAGGAAAGCGAGGAAAAGAGGGAAAATTAAAACGAACTAAAAACGAACAATTGCTTTACGCCGAATTGCCGCTATTTGAAAGTGAAAGTAAAATGCGCACGCCGCTTTTACAAGCTATTTAAAAGTGAAGGAAAGCAAGGAAAAGAGGGAACGTCCCTGCCCCCACGGTGATACCGGTATTATCGGTGTTGTCACACGTCGATTAACCGGTGGGAAATTTCCTCACCGTCACAACCTTACTATCAAAGTCAATGTAAACCAGCTACTGTTTGGTTATCCACATTCTTCAAAACATCTTCTTTTGTGTTCAGCACAAGAAAGAAATTAATACAGGTTAGGGACAACACTAGAGTGAGTAAATAACGACAGAATTAAAATTTTTGGGTGAACTGACCCTTTTATTGACAAGCAGCAACATGTTTAGTACTATTAGTCTGCTGTCACTTTAAGACCTGCACGCATCTAATATACAGGCACGCATCTGTTTTTCTCTCAACTGTTTACTTTCACTTTAGACATAACCAGCTGTGTTTATATGTAAACCTTGTGTGTTTTTTACAGTATTAGCACAATCAGATAACTTAGTTCAGTAATCAGGCGCTGTTTGACAGTTTTTTTTCAGTGTGGGCGCGCTTCAGGTGTACGCGCTCAGAAAAAGCACATGTCAGAACAGCACGCGAATGAAATGTTTAACTGGCAAGGCTTTAAAGCACATGCACATAGGGCTGTGCAAAAAATCGAATGCGATTTTCGGCAATGAATCGCCTGCGATTTTGAACACGATTTTGTGTAGCTTGTCAGTGAACTACGGCTGTGTGTAGTAAATGCAGCTCCATCTGAACGCATGTGCTGGAGATTTACTACTAATCACGAGATGCACATGAAAATCGCATTCAATTTTTTGCACAGCCCTACATGCACATAATGTACTTTTGGGACTGCGAATAAGTGCAGTGTCCCGTGAGTGTAACTGTACTGCTGAATTAACATTTGATGTGAATATATGTGGCATTGTACAGTATATTGAGACGGAGGCACCAGAACTGCAACTGATAGAATGTGCGCTGTAGCGCGATACTATGATATTTCTTCAAAAGCAGATCGTGAGACATTTTAATCATCCACGATCAAAAAATCATCATATTGCACACCTCTACTTTTATATCAAGCCAAACGCTACACCTTCTTAGCATTTCTCATGTAAACACCCGGTACTGTTATGAAAATAGGCAGAATCTCATGAAAATAAATACAAATCATACACCGCCGTAATCATGTGTTTATTCGCTTCATGTTTCATCCGTAGAAATGTTTTCCTGGGTTTCATACAGTACAGAACTGAAAGCGGAAGTGTAATGGGCATTCATCATCAGAGAAAGGGCAGGATGTAAACACATAATATGATTGACAGATGAGCCGCGAATGAGCTTCCTCCGAGTCAGAACAACAATTGTGGAAGAGAAAACAGTGAGACAGTGCTGGAAGCTGCTAATGCTCATCAGTAAATCAGTGGAAAATGAATAGAAATTATGATTTTAAAATGAAAACGCACTAGTGTGAACATAGCCTAAAAGATGTGTAAACTGAAAACTATTTGAACTTTATTTAAACTATTTGCACTGATTTCTTCTGTTGGTTATATTTTGTTCCTTTGCGCAGTGGCTCAGGAGATCAGTCTTTGAGTCTGTAAAAACCTCAACAAGCTGAAAAAATAAAACGTTTTTTGAGGTAATGTGTAATGTAATCTTGTTAAAACGGATTTCATAAAATTGGTATTGAAAAAAGAATCGTTCAGGAACTGTTAACAAAGTCAAGGTATCAGTATTGATATCGAAATTTTTTGAACGATACCCAGCCCTATTGTCCTCTGCAAAACAGATATGAGAATAATGTTGGAAAACGATGTTTAGCGAATGTTATATTTTGCATTTTGTATGCACACTAGTGCCTGCATTTAATAGGCGTTTAATGGAAATCAGTTTTCAGGACTTCGACAGCTCCAGGAAACTTACACCTGAACCAAACTTTGCACAAAGATTCTCAGCTGTGGTATGAAAGATACTAGAGAATGATTACACAATATGTTTGTAAACATGGCCAAAAAATGGGTTTTCCTATTATAATCAATGTCTCTATTCATTGTCTCTAATTTGCATATTAATGTGTTCTTTGGGCAACATGTAATGACAAAAGAAGTATAATGAGAGTAATAACTTAGCAACATTGTCATATAACATCATATTTCATAGAAATATTGATATATAAATTTTTTTCCCTATTCACTTATTATGTCTCCCTAAAATGCCCGATAAGCATGGACATGTATGAAATCGATGCATGTCTCACAACAGAAAGCCCTATTCTGCTTCGAAAACCCCACTAAAGTTCCTGAGATGTTCATTTGTGACACACAATTTGAAAATCAGTCCGATTTAAAAAAAATAAAATATTTCCATAAGAGTGCTGAATTTAGTCACACAATGTCTGTCATGTTTACAGATCAAGGAGAGGAAGTTGTCATGGTTAAACATCCAAACATTTGGTATTTCTGAACAGGCCTGAATGTGCTCTGTACAGGACATCCAGACTTAAAACACGTATGCTGATGATACTCAAATATATATCTCAACAAGACCAGATGAAACTTCTAAATTATCTAAGCTAACAGAGTGTGTTAAAAATGTAAAAGATTGGATGACCAATAATTTTCTCCTATTAAATTCGGATAAGACAGAGATATTACTTATTGGACCAAAAGACAGTACACAGAATCTCTTGGATTACAATTTGCAACTAGACGGATGTACTGTTACTTCCTCTACAGTCAAAAATCTGGGTGTTATATTAGATAGCAACATGTCTTTTGAAAATCATATTTCCCATGCTACAAAAACAGCATTCTTCCATCTTAGAAACATTGCCAAGTTACGAAACATGTTACCTGTTTCTGAAGCAGAAAAGCTAGTTCATGCATTCATGACCTCTAGACTGGACTATTGTAATGCACTACTAGGTGATTGTCCTGCATCTTCAATAAACAAGCTGCAGGTAGTCCAAAATGCAGCGGCTAGAGTCCTTACCAGGTCAAGAAAATATGATCATATTACCCCAATTTTACAGTCTCTGCACTGGCTACCTATTAA
>NW_015558618.1:562900-575357 GCF_001515605.1 Sinocyclocheilus anshuiensis | reverse complement strand
TTTAAATCTAGATTAAAGACACATCTCTTTGGCCAAGCATTCAAATAATGCATCTCATAATCTTGTACTGCAGTTATATCTGATCAAATGCACATTATTATTCTTAAGCTTGGGTTAAACAAATTAATTTTGCTTGATTGGAACAGCAGCTACGCTAATTATGTCTCTATTTGTTTCTCTGTTTTTGCACACAAGCTTCAGTCTGGATCCAGAACACCTGAGAAGAGATGATGCCAACCCCTCAGAGGACCTCAGATGATGCCAACCCTGAAACAACTTACAGAACTACCACATTTTGCTATAAGTTTGATTGCATCATATAATAATTGCTGTTAATAGTGTTCATCGTCTGTTTGATTACGTCTTCGATTTCTCCGTACATTTCTGCCATATGTACATTAACTGACAGTCACCACTGATAAGCTACCACTAAATATTGTAGAAACTTCATTTTCTGTAAAGTTGCTTTGCAACGATTTGTATCGTGAAAAGCGCTACACAAATAAACTTGAATTGAATGGTCTCCGAGAAATTCACTAAAATATAATGTCCTCTACAGAGGACAAAAGTCTATGCCTGGGTCCCAGGATTAAGGTAAACACTTTTACAACTAAACTTATTAATCTTCTATATTACAGCTAAAAAGTAATATCTCTTATGTTAAGAGACCAGTATTGAGACATTATTGTCATGTAGCCACAAAACAATTTTCAAAACTTGGTAATCATAGTTTTCAAGATACCACACTACTACGGATACTACAATGGTCACTTCATTTAAAAATAATAATAATAATACAATAATAATAAGTAGGCTAATATCTTGATGTTACCATTTTACCTAATAATTCATTTGGCTTTTTCAGTAGACATTAATGTGGCATTTAGGCGGTAACCATGGTTAGCAAAATATTTAAATATATTCATTTCTAAGTTTTTGGCGGCTTTATCAGTTTGTGCAGTTAGCATTTTGTTGACACAAACAACAGTGGAAGCAGAATTGTTTCCACATCACAGCACTGACTTACTTTTATTAAAATAAACACATCTACGCGAAACATCGAACCAAAACAAGAGAACGTGCAGCTAGCAAAAGCTCACAAGAACGAGGTCGCAGAAAACGCACAACAAACATCGATTACAATCAGAAACACGCTGAAAAAAATGATAAATAAACAACAACCGTCCGCGTTCCTGATATACAGCGCAATATGAGCAGCAGCTCTGTTATATTAGCAGCAGCTAAACACACATGCGCTTTTGTCTCTATCAGCACACACTGCTGAATCTCACAGCGCCTACGTTCACAACACAGATAAGCTTCAGACGGGATGCTGTGTTTATTTCTATTTACACGAACGCTGTTGCTACAGACTGTCGAGGAGGACAGTAGTTCGGTCGTTTTGATGCTCACCTTTCCTTTCCATGCTGCACCGGCGGCTAAGTGCTCAGATTCAGATTTACTCACATGTAACGGTCTGCTCATGCGCACTAAACTTCCCCAACAACAACTCGACTGAACAGAGCTATGCTGTATCGAAAGCCAAATGGTTCAGAATTCTGTTGCTTTTCACCGCCGTAAAACTAAAGCTGTCACACCCACATGTACTTACTTATGCTGCGTTCCAAGTCCTCCTGGGACGTTCGTACTTAAGTCGTAATTACGACGTTAGGTGCGTTCAAGTCAGTTTAGTCGGCGCAAGATGGCGGTGTAACGTTACCTTCTTTTTAATAAATTACAAGAAAATACAACAGGGACATGCACAGACAAATGATGAAAGTATACATTTTCCTATTAAATTTGTTCCAATAACTCTAAAATGTGAATAATTATTATAGGCCTTACCACAGTGATTTAGGGTAAAGCAAAAAGGCAGTTTGGAACATGGTTTTATAATGAACTACTCAGTCATTTAACCCTCCTGTGATGTCTGGGGTCAAATTGACCCCAAAGCAACTTTGACTTCTCTAAAAAAAAAAATATGAATAAAATTATATTTTTAAAGCTTGAATCTTTCTGACTTTTGCTACAAATTCATAAACATGCACATCTTGTTTTACAAAGTTTTTAAAATGCCTGTGCACAATTTGACCCAATTGGTGATGTCTGGGCTCTATTGCCTCTCATGACAAAATATCTAATGAGTAAATATCATTTATGCCTTGGCATTAATTTACATTTTACTATAACTGTACTGCATATGAAGGACAATTTTTGTCCTTTTCAGAGTTGCATGTACCTTTATCTACTATTTCATACAATAATGTGTTTACAAACACCGTACACACATTTTTACAAGCTTCTATCAAAAAGTATTGTTGTTTCCATATTATATTGGGACTATTCATAGACATAATAATTTTTATACTGTACTAACTGTATTTCCATTCCTTTAACCCTACCCCTCACACAAAACCTTCTGCATTTTTACATTTCCAAATAAAATAAAAAACAAGCTGTTTTCCTCATGGGGACCAACTAAATGTCCCCACAATATCAGAAATGTCAGGTTTTACTGTCCTTGTGGGGACATTTGACTGTCGTTCTCTGTCTAAAGAAAAATGACCACAAGATACACTGTGAGTGAGGTGTTATGCTGCGTTCAAGTCCTCCTGGGACGTTCGTACTTAAGTCGTAATTACGACGTTAGGTGCGTTCAAGTCAGTTTAGTCGGCGCAAGATGGCGGTGTAACGTTACCTTCTTTTTAATAAATTACAAGAAAATACAACAGGGTCTGTTAACTCTGCTTATAGAAAATGAAGAGCAAAGAATTCGGGTGTGTTTTGCGTTTTCTTTACTTGGATTTCATTAACTAGCTGCGTAACAAGAACATGACCAATTTAAGTTTATAGGACAACTAAACTATCAATTTAAACAAAAAACTACAGACGTTGCATCCATCGATTCCGCCATGTTTCTCATTGACACACTCGGAAACTCGGGGCTTAAAGAAAATGTCGAGTTTCCCACTCATAATCACGACTTTATGGTGGCGTTCATGTGCGTTCAACTCGTAAATACGATCTATCCGACACGACTTGAACGCACCATTACATGAGTCGCGCATCGAGTTGTCACAAAGTTTCGAGTCAAAAGTCGATGTTGGTTTATTAGCTGTTGGGTAAACAAGGGACCAGTCTTGCGTATAGGGGAGAGCGGGGTGAGTTGAGTCAGTTTTTACTTACGCAGTGTTTAAAGCGAGCACATGACAGTAATGGGTACAACTTAAATATGTACATAGATTTCAGGATGTGGTGCCTCCTTGGGAATAATCACTTTAGGTCTAAAATAAACTGCTTTTAAAATATGGCTTTCCAATGTTCTATTGGCTCAACTTGCCTCCAGTGAGGGTAAATTAGCCTAGGGCAGGGGTGCCCAAACTCGGTCCTGGAGGGCCGGTGTCCTGAAGAGTTTAGCTCCAACTTGCCTCAACACACCTGCCTTCAAGTTCCTAGTATGCCTAGTAAGAGCTTGATTAGCCTGGTTCAGGTGTGTTTAATTGGGGTTGGAGCTAAACTCTTCAGGACACCGGCCCTCCAGGACCGAGTTTGGGCACCCCTGGCCTAGGGAGAGGGTAAGTTGAGCCACATGGAGTTAAACTGTGCCACTGATTATGCTGAAGTAAAACTGAACATTTTTCAACAGTTCACAACTTTGAAGGCATTCTTAAATTAAGCTATTTTAAAATTTCAGAACAAAAAGTTCAAATTGAAGAATTAAAAAAAAACACGCACTGCAACAGAACTGGGCTAATAGTACTCAACATTGCACTTATAAGTGTTGCAGGGAAATACAATTTCATACAAAACTTTTCATAAATCCAATTTTCATAAACAAGCCACTGGCTCAACTTACCCCAGGACCTTTGGCTCAAATTACCCCACTCCTACCATTTTAATAACTTGTATCATCCAGCAGCTTAGAGCTAACATCATGCTAACATTAGCCTCATATAATAACCTCCTAAAGCACAAATACGTGTGATATTTTTCAGATTTGTCTGTAATCGTTGAGCATGAGTCCATCAGCATGAGTCCATCAGCAAAAAAAAGCCATTAAATAGACAATAATATATTTTTTAAATCCCTCTGGGGCTGTTCTTTTATTTTTTTTACTTAATTGTAATGATATGAAACTCGGTAATGGTTTGGCACTTGCTATGTGAACACACACACATACTGTTTCCATGTTTTATGGGACATTCATTAAATGTAATGGTTTTTATACTGTAAAAAAAACTGTATTTTCTATTCCCTTACCCTAAATCCACTCCTCATGCAAACCTTTCTGCAGTTTTAGATGGTCAAAAAATGTAATTCTGTATGATTTATAAGCTAGTTTCCTCATGGGGACCTAAAAAAATGTCTCCACAAGGTCAAAATTGACTGGTATTTCTATCTTTGTGGGGATATTCGGTCCCCATAATGTAGGAACACACACACAAAATCATGGACATGATTCAAAAAGGATAAATGGTCCTGAAAAAATATTTAATTTTTGCAATTTCAACTTCAAATTTGGAACACAACTTGTTTAGATTTATGCCTTTGGTTTTCTCGCAGTTTCCGAGTAAAACATGTTTTCGAAAATATATTTCAAATAACATTTAAAAATAGTATTTTGTGCATGTTTAATTATAATAAACTTAAACTTCTATCATTTTTTTCAGTTTAACTTTTTTCTTTTTTTTTACTTCAACAATAACCTGCCAAGTGTCTTCTTTAAAAAGTGACCAAACTTAATTCTGTGCTCCAAAGCAGTGGTTCCCAACGCTGGTCCAGGAGGCACCCCAACACTGCACATTTTGCATGTTTCCTTAATCAAACACACCTGGTTCAGGTCATCAGCTCATTAGTAGAGACTTCAAGACCTGAAATTTGTGCGGCAGAGAAAGGAGACATGCAAAACGTGCAGTGTTGGGGTGCCTCCAGGACCAGGGTTGGGAACCACTGCGAGTTCAAAGCATTCAAGATTTATGACAGAAATTACATTTTCAGGTCTATGCTCAAAAAGTAGTTAACAGGTAATAAATGGATCATAATTATTACATAAATATAATTTAGTACCATAAGATCACCTGAAAATACAAAATATTAAATTGAAAAACATTATATGTATATATGTGTGTGTTTGTTTGTATGTATGTATGTGTGTGTATGTGTGCATATGTATATATGTGTATATGTATGTGTATATGTATATATATGTGTGTATATGTGTGTATATATATATATATATATATACATACACCTTGCTACATGTACTGTTAGGCTAACAAAGACTTGTCATTTGCACTTATGTATTGTTGCTCTTTTGTTAGTTTTGAGTGCTTTTATTGTCCTCATTTGTAAGTCGCTTTGGATAAAAGTGTCTGCTATATTACTAAATAAATAAATAAATTATAGAACTAAAATATAGTAAATGTATTTTATTGAAATAAACATTTTTTTTACCGCAACACAAGCGGGTTTTTTCCCCCCTCAGTGTCAATAAGTATAGTTTCCCATTGTGACAACTGACCCCACCTGCATGCTCTGCTAATGGGACATGTTGTCATAAACGGTCAAAATGTTTATGCTCAATAGACTTCTGTACCAAAGACTTTAAACACAAATTGTGTTCCTCTGCAGACATATTTTACTCCATTTTTGAGTTTCCTGAGCTTTTGGTGTCACCAGAGGTTAAAAGAAAATATGTCAGTGAGTGATTATTTCATAAATGATGACTCATATTAAGAATTGCAGTGGTTTGTGGTAATCTGCAATACATGTTTATTATGTAACACGCTGCTTCGGGCATTTTGAGTATTACCACTTGGTGGCAGTGTTCTCCAAAAAAATAAAAAATTGTTTGCACAGATGCAACTTTACATAATCCCTTGTATTTTTCAGAATTAGACAGTACAAAAATGCACTGTACTTGTGCAAAAGAAATACCAAATAATGAATGTTGTGAAAAATAATTGCTTTTATTCCTGTATAGCAGTGGTTGTTCTTGTTCACAGACCACATAACTTGTGTGCGACTGAAGAAAAACCGGTTATATGCACAAACAAAAGAGAGAGAGAGAGAGATACAATAATCTCTTTTCCATGAAAAATGGATTCCATGCAACAAAATGAAGTATAAACCACGTTTAATGGATTTCGCTGCTCGATGCACCACTGATTGGCACGTTTAGTGATTGTGCACTCGTCAGAAAACTGTAAATGTTCATACAAACAACCCCCCCCCTCACATATAACAATACATGCTCAACACAGAAAATATTGCTGAATAAAATTAAGTGATAATATACAGTGAAAATAATAATAATCTTAAACAACTGATACAATAAATTAGATTGAAAGAAAACACATGTCTGATGAAAGTCTTCTAGTCTGGGCTGTTAAATTAAGATCGTCATGCTCAATGGAAAAGCTGAATATTGGCTCAGGTTCGTTCATTTTCACAAACATGAACTTTCTGGCTGTACGTCTTTCCCAGGGCAAGCAAACATAAAGGGGAACTACTTTACCGTGGGAACATAATGCAGCTGTGTCTAGCTCAGAGTTGTTCTGTTTTCAGGAACTTCCTGTTAAATCCAGATCCCCCTTTGTTTTTTTTTAAAGATTTATTTTTGCCGTTTTATGCCTTTTATTTAGATAGGACAGTAGGTCGACAGGAAGCTAAGTGGGTGAGAGAGAGACGGGGGTGGGATCGGGAAAGGTCCACAAGCCGGGACTCGAACTCGGGACGCCCGAAGCGCAAAGGCGCTACATGACCAGATCCCCGTTTTACACCCATTTCTCTCAATTTACATAACTAATAAATGAATGAGGTCTAGTCTAGCTAGAGCATCAGCAGCCCTTTAACATGGAGTGAAGGGAACAGCGTGCATTTGAAGAACAGGCAGAAAATCAGGCGAACCAGCCAAAAACATGTCCAAATCGCAAAGTCAAAAACAATTCTATAGATAGGAAAAAGGAAGCCTATCTTTAGAAACCTTACAATTTTGACTCGATTTTCATGACAGTTTTTTGAAAGGTGAGTCTCATTACTGTAATACAGTGTTACGGGGTTTTTTTTTTCAATTGTAAATCTATATAGAATAAAAGCTGTATAACAAATACTATCATGATGGATAAATGATTTATCATTTAAATTACATATCACAGTTTTATTCACTGCATTACAGCAATGACAATTGAGATTATTATTATTTTTTTTAATTTCTGGTAATAATCACTGGGTGTACAGAGTAAAATGAACAAATCATCAGTATATAAATAATAATTATTGATTCTCATAAACATAATTATTGGCATTTTTCTTTATTTGTAAAATATATTTAACCATTTTTGTCCTCTGTTTTTCTGGTTAATTATGCTCTGGAGAGGTTTTGTGAGATTCGCCCATACCATTTTATATGTAAGAACATTGTGAGGAACTGTACATTCTCACTTTAGCACTGAACACCACGTGTTTTTCTAAATATTTTACAATAGATTTCAGAACAGGCACATTCATATAAACAGCATTTATTACTGTTTTTGTCATCTATTATTGACAGATGGCAGAAGATCACTGCGTCGATATACTCCTGTTTACATTCTACACAGAGCACTAAATAATAATTACATTCTCTTTAGGATTCACTCTGAAGTTCATTCATTTGCTATTTATAATGCAGATCACATTCTGTGATGTGTGCTCTGCTGCAAATAATAAAGAAAATTGTTGCTGCACATTATTATCATTTATGTACAGCAGTGGCATTTTATTTACATATCTAAAACTTAGTATTCTGACAGTACTCAAGTTTTTCTGGCCTCTATTTGTTGTATAGACTACAAGCGGAGTTCGGAGGCAAATGTCTGGCTTCCCCAGAAAAAGAATATTAAACTGTGAGCTTAAAATGCTGTTATGAATTTGACTGATTGCTTTTTAATGAGAATACATATTTTTCCAATTTCAAGTGTTCTGGCCAAAAACAAAAAGTAGTTAATTCACCCAAAATTGAAAACTTTGTCATTTTCTCACCCTCAAATTGTGACCCTGGAGCACAAAACCAGTCTTAAGTCGCTGGGGTATATTTTTAACAATAGCCAAAAAAAACATTGTATGGGTCAAAATGATCGATTTTTCTTTTATGCCAAAAATCATTAGGATATTAAGTAAAGATCATGTTCCGTGAAGATATTTTGTAAATTTCCTACCGTAAATATATCAAAACTTAATTTTTGATTAGTAATATGCATTGCTAAGAACTTCATTTGGACAACTTTAAAGGCGATTTTCTCAATATTTAGATTTTTTTCGCACCCTCAGATTCCAGATTTTCAAATAGTTGTATTTCAGCCAAATATTGTCCTATCCTAACAAACCATACATCAATTGACAGCTTATTTATTCAGCTTTTCAGCTTCAAAATTGACCCTTATGACTGGTTTTTGTGGTCCAGGGTCACAATTGTTCCAAACTTGTATGAGTTTCTTCTGTTGAACAAGATTTGGAAGAATGTTGGAAACCAAACAGCTGCTGGTAGCCATTGACTTCCATAGTATGGAAAAAATACCAAAATTCGTTTGTTTACCAACATTCTTCAAAATATTCTTTTGTGTCCATCAGATGAAAGAAACTCACACAGGTTTGGAACAACATGAAGGCGAGTAAATGATGATAACATTTTTCATTTTTGGGTGAACTATCCCTTTAAATTACTGGGTCACAAGACACAAAACCTTACATTCTCGGTGTCCTTTCTGAAAGTTTGCACTTTTTTTTTTTCCCCTTTTTCGACAGAGCATGTATGAAGGCATGGATAAGCAGGCTCAGAACACGGGGAAGCCAGCACTTGATGATGGCAGGCACTTGAATGTCATTTTCCTGTATGGATGAAGGTCCTGTAGGTCGAGCAGCCTTCATGACTCCATCTCGTCTCTGTCGAACACGGGGGGCTCGAAGCTGATCACCTCCTCATACGTGAGCTCTGTGGACAGACAGACTGTTACTGTCACATCATGGAGAGGTTGGTCAATAAAATGTCATTTCTCTGCGAGATCTAGATGGTGCAGGCTTACGTTTCCACTCTTCGATGTCCAGTTCGCGACTCTCAAAGCTCTGGTCGTAGGGCTCTGCCTCGGGCTCGTCGTCCGGGTCGTGGTACTGGGAGAAGTACGGGTGCGCGAGAGCCTGTGAGGCAGTTATCCGTTTATCTGTGTCCAGAACCAGCATCTTCTCCAGTAGGTCCACAGCTAGAACGGATAACAGGGCAGAGACTCAAAAAGCAACATTCGGAATTATAAAATATAAAAGGCAGCTAAATATGCTCGTATATAAAAAAGAACAATTTATACTGGCAGAAAATAGTCACATTATGAAAACATGTTTTTTATCAATTTTTATTTTTTTAAAGATTGTGTACTGTCACTGTACTGAAACCAAAACGAATTAAAAATAATATTTTTACTACACTCCAATAATATTTATTAATGCTTCTGAAAGTCTCTTCTGTTCACCAAGGCTGCATTTATTAGATCGAAAATACAGTAATATTTTTAAATATTATTGCAACTTAAAAATAACTTTTCTATTTCAATCAATTTTAAACTGTAATTTATTCCTGTGATGCAAAGCTGAATTTTCAGCATCATTACTCCAGTCTCCAGTGTCACATGATCCTTCAGAAATCATCCTAATATGCTGATTTGAAAAAACATTTATGATTATTATCAATGTTGAAAACAGTTTTGCTGCTTTATATCTTCATGGGAACCATGATATATATTTTTTTCAGTATTCTCTGAAGAATAGAAAGTTGCTGAATTATAAGAACAGCATTTATTTTAAATCGAAATCGATTGTAACACTTTTGATCAATTTAATACATCCTTGCTGAAACTAAAATTATTATTATTAAATCTTACTGACCCCAAATGGTAGTACATATTACTTAGAAAACATTTACTTTATTTTTATATTTAATATAAAACTTTAAAATAGAAATCAAACTTATGTCTAATAGTTATAAACTAAGGCTGTCAAAAAATTATATAATTGTAATTAAAATCATGATTTCTGACTAGAAATAATAAAATATTACATTAAACGTACTTAATACCTAAAGTTAACATGTTAACTCTGACAACCTTGTAAAGAAAGAAAATATGCGGCTCCCTGAGGGGGCCCTGGACCTCAATTTAAAATCAGCTGATGAAGTTAATCATATTACTGCTGCTCAGATCTTAAGTTACTAGAAGCGTGGGACAGTTCGGAAAGAGGTCTGCATCCTCCGGCTGAGTTTCAATGAGAAAAAAAAGGGGATTTATCAGGCATAGGTAATGTGGGAAAAGCCAGAATTGTTACCTAATGGGTTTGCACCAACAAACACATCTGCAAAGTTCCTCTTGGGCATATACACAAGGGAACTGATGTAGTTCTGTGCCTGTAGGTTAAAAAAAAACACACACGCATTATTAGATTACACATATAATTATTAGAGTCAAAATAAGGACAAAGTAGAGCAAACAAAGATGGCTAAGAAAAAAGCATGACAATATAGAGTGCTGTATGGATGATGCATTTTGAAGGCCAAAATTTGGAAACAAGCATATTTGCACAGTCAGCGGATTTTGGTTAAATGCCTGAAATAAGGTCTGCAGTTAACACAAGCGCAATATATTTTCACATTTTATTCTTCAACATAAAATACATCAATACTACCCTGCGATTTTGTTTGGTGGTTAAATAGGAATATAGAGGTAGTCGACTTTCACTGTCTTGCTGTGTTAATCACGCTCTTGCAAACTATTCTAACTCAAACTTTCAGAGAAAACGTTTTTTAAATAAAGACTGAAAGTGTTGTTGGATGTTTAACGGTGGTGACATTAAAGTCATACGACCATAATGAAGTTCATTTTCTACATGTACATTGTATTTAGGTTTCAAAATTGAGTGAAGAATTTGTGAAGATTATGAACAAATCATGTAACAATAATAAACGTTCGTTGGTCTCAGAGCTTATTTTCAGCAATAATCCAAAAAGCCAATAGAAAAATCCTAGTGGGTTTTTGTCGAGGGAACCAGTGACGTAAACTTCAGGATTGGCCAACAAAAATACATCATCACTGCAATACTCTATCAAGATTACGAATTATCTTAACCTAAATTATTTTGCACAAAATTAAGCCACATTTAAAACATATAAATGTCATTGATATTTTATATCTAATGCATTGACCTTCACACATTTTTTACAGGTTCAAAAAATGTGCAGATATTCTTTGGGCCGATTTCTGTTCTTCCATTAACATCAGATTTCTGCTGAAATGTTCATCTCGATCTTGTTCAGTGTTTTCCAGTGGACCTCAGACAATGTTAAACAAACACTGTGGCTTTGGTTTACTGCACAGAACATTATGTTAGAGCTTAAGCAGTCTGAACTCACTGCATGCCTGTGTTTAAAAAGAGTAGCGGTATTTGCCTATAAGCTCAGCCTTGCAGTGAACTGTAGGACTGCAGTGGGCGGAAATGAGGTCAGACGTGTTGCATACGAAAAGCAGGCAGAAGTTGGGAAAGAGGGATGTTGGGAGGGGTTTGGAAAATCAAAAACGACCCATAGCAAACAGAAAAGAGTCACATAGGGAAAACGTAGTCACTTGTTCCAGAGCGGCCCGGGTCTGGAGGATTTTCTGTGAAATTCTACGGCCAGACGTGGACCATGGGGTTTAGAAGGGGTCCGTTCTCACCTCGTGGCTCGGCATGCTGCTTATTAGAGAGTCTGGCGGGGTTCCCGTCAGTCGCATTATCTGCTGAAGCTGGTTTATATCTTGGGGAACCCAGGTCAAGGGTTGTACGATAAAATGCACTCACCAATAGGAGTGCTAAAACAGGAAAACAATGCGACCATCGTTGCGGCTTGATGCCGAGATTATTTAAGAAAGGGAAAAACAGGACAGGAAGAAGAGGAGAGGCAACACAAATGCACACCGTGTTCGATTAGACCCATGCATCCCATGTGAATCAATCCAGTGTTGAAAAAGACACAGGAAATGTAACAGGAAGTGTGAGGATTGAGAAAGCCATTGCTATGCACTCGTAAGTGTGGGCTGATTTTGCAAAATCATCTGCCATCATCATCTGACTTCTACTTACTATTTTATTAGGGATGTAACGATTAACCGCGAGTCGGTTGAAAATCGATTCAAATATGTGACGATTCAAATCGGTTGAGATGCTAAACAAACCGCGATTCAGTTAGTTGTAGGAGTTTATATGAATGTATGTCTGAGGGGAACTTACTGTCTTTAGGAAAGTTTAGATGGTATTTTTTTCTTTTCATATTGCTTCTGTATAATGCATATTAAAGTTCATAAGTGCAGCGCTGCTTTGTTTACAGCGGAAACCAAGGAAACGCTTTAAGCACCACCTGCTGGCAGAGAGTGAATCTGCATCTCATTCAGCTCGTCTGCTGTTT
>NW_015558618.1:541156-562755 GCF_001515605.1 Sinocyclocheilus anshuiensis | reverse complement strand
TCTGTTTTTGCTTCAAATTTCGAAATTATACAATCTAATTTAGATTAAAAACTGCTCATGTTGCATGTATGCAGCATCTTTGTTTGGATCATTATTAAAATGCAGTGGTTGCCTCTAATTTTAAATGGAAAGAGCACAGACAAAGCCTTATTTTGTTTATATGAAGAGACTTATTTTATTTGCGTTACTTATTTGATTTGGGGCTTGTTTTAAAATTTAAATTTAGTTTTATTTACATTTACATTATATTTAAATTGTGTTATTTAGCAGACGATTTTATCCAAAGCGACTTACAAATGAGGACAATAGAAGCAATCAAAACCAACAAAAGAGCAATAATATACAAGTGCTATATTAGTATATTATTATAGTGTTATATTTCAATTTCACAAAGAAACATGCAGTCCAAGGTCCAAGCAATAATAAAAGGACACATTTAATTTATAATTTGTCTTAAATCTCATTTTGTTAAAAAAAAAAAAAAAAATCGAATCGAATCATGAGTTGAGTGAATTGTTGCATCCCTAATTTTAAGGCGACTGCATAACTAGTATTTCATGCCGGTGAATAAGGAAGGGGAAAAAACAATGTGACATGAATATGAAGTGTGATCGGGGTGATTGAAGCAAGCAGAACTGATCACCAGGCCGTCATTGCGACACGGAGGGAGTCAAACTCAGGCAGAACAGAAAACTCACAGACTCTGAAGAGATTTTCGTCAAGAGCTCTGGCTCTGGGGTTCCGACGAGCATCAAGATAAGCTTCAACTGATCAATATCTTTAAGAGCAAAATAAAGGAAAATGCAGGGAATGGGGTGACTATGAAAGCAGGGATTGGGGGGAAAAAAACAACAATAATAAAATAATCGTTTAACAAAAGAATAAAAACAGCACAGGAAAATGGGATAAAGGAAGAAACAAAACGCAGTCATGATTGGTTCAAAGCCAACATGCATTCTGTAATAACAATGAATGGAGCTCACGGCACTTCTCAGGTTCCTCTATTGTTTTACTGAGCGAGTTGGCACAGCAGATGTAAGCTAGTACACTTACCTGACCGAAGTACACTTCCAGCAGACAAAATCTGAGTCAATGCAACAGCGTGTCAGGCAGATGTGTTCTGTACAACTGTACATGACACTGACCACATTTACATGCACATCATTAACAGATTATTCTGGTTTACAGATTATTCTTCATATTCTGGTTAAGCTATTATTCTGATAAAGCCATTTACATGTGCTCTCTTTCTCTATATATATGAGATTCAGCAAGGATGCATTAAATTGATCAAAAGTGACTATAAAGACATTTATAATGTTATAAAGGAGTTCTATTTCCAAACGCTTTTCAACTTTTCAAAAATTATCACCAGCAAAAGAGAAGCAAATCAGCATATTAGGATGATTTCTGAAGGATCATGTGACACTGAAGACTGGAGTAATGATGCTGAAAAATCAGCTTTGCATCACAGGAAAAAATTATATTTTAAAGTATATTAAAATAGAAAACCATTATTTTAAATGGTAATAACATTTCACAATATTACTGTTTTTACTGTATTTTTGATCAAATAAATGCAGCCTTGGTAAGCATTAAGAGACTCATTTCAAAAACATTAAAAAAAAATTGTACATACAAACCTTTGAACGGTAGTGTATATAGATATATATTTTATTTAATATATAGTTAATTCCTATCTCCAAAAGTGTGCTTCATCAATTAATTTTTCAGAACCCTACAGTAATATCACCAAGAATTACCTTTCTTTGAGATATAACATATAAAAGTGATATATAATGTTCAGTTACGGAGGATATTCCGAAAATTCAAAAGTTTACATGATCCAAAATTCTGATGAATACATGCAGATTTCTAGAATCCAAAATATTGTCTTAACCTCATTATAGTTAATGCATTTACATTAAGTTTACAAAATTGGAATATGCCTACATTATTGAAATATGGCTGCTTGCATAATCAGAATATGACCAAATTCTGATTTATATAGGAATATTCTTATGCACGTAAATGCAGTCAGTGAAAACTTGTGAATATGTTTAACAACTGAGTGTGACAGGCAGGTGTGAGCTACAGCAAAGTGGGCTAGTTCTACACACATGTCCAGATCCACACGGACTTCTGTTCAAATCGGACAAAGGAGGATGTTAGCAAAAAGCGCGTACAATGTAAGTGAAAAGCTGATGAAGGTAAAGGGGTATCACTGCATGAAGACTAAAAAGTGTTCACAAGCAAGTAGATGAGAGATTGGGGTAGTTCATTCATGCAGTTAGAAACATGCATAAATGCAACAAATCAACATTCAGGTCATGCATGTGTGTGTGTGTGTGTGTGTGTGTGTGTGTGTTGATTTAAAGGGGTCATGAACTGATAAATCTAATTTACCTTAATCTTTTGATATATAACAGGTCAATGTACTATAAAAACATCCTGTAAGTTTTCAGAACTCAAACTTTCTCGTTAGTTAAAAAACAGCTTTTATTGAAATCAAGATCAGAAAATGACTCGTTTTGGAATGTGCCACTTTATGATGTAATAGTGTGGCTAAACACCACCTCCGCAGGAGAAGATCAACGCCTGCTTCTACATCACTGCCTGTTTAGCTCCGCCCACTGATACGCACTTGTAGTAGGAGGAGAGGAAATACTAGAAAGACGCAAACACAGGTTTACTCCATCAACAGAACCATACAGATGACATTACAAGATTACAACACACTGTGTAGTGTCAGTTGTGAATAATAGTCTTTGAATTGCCTCCCTTGTGATCCTAACATTATTTTTAAACAAGAAAGTATGATGCAGGCTTTTCAGAGAGACTGAGAGTATTTCTTATCTTATTATTTTAATTGTATTGTCATAATTATAAATACCAGTTTGTAGCGCCAATAGTTTTACAGTTAACCGTAATTTATTGCCCCTCAAGTGATTTACCTATTACGCAAAGTCTTGCACATTCACAGACAATAGGTTACTTCTGGATTGCAAAATAAGGTGAATATAAGACTGTTTGATGTCAAAAACATCATGTTTAAGTAAACACACAATGCATTGCATATAAAAATGATATGGTTTGGAATTACATGAGGGCGAGTAAATGATTGACAGTTTTATTCCTGGCCAAACTAATTATGTTGTAGGTGCATTTGTGAATGTGCCACCTATAATTTAAACACAAACTGAGTTTTAACTAATATTATATTAATTCTTGCAATTCTGCACCCAATTTTACACCCAAAAATTCTACACCCAATTTGCAGATATTATCATACGCACACAGAAAGTAGGCAAATGCACACAGAAAGTAGATAATCTGCATGTTTAGGCAACCAAATAACTACTTTATCCTAATCTATTCTTTCGCAGACTTCCTTGAAATGCAGATCACATTTCCTCTCTCGAAAGGCCAGGACCCCGTTTAATGTGGACTGAATGCGTGAGTGTGTTGGATTTTTCACAGGGGGCTTGACTCGACCTCACACACTAGAACAGAAGCAGCAAAGCATTAAAATTCCCAGAGTGGCGCGCGCTGTGCTAGAATCTTTGTCCTTTAAGACTGAGCAAAGTTCATGTTTTTTGTCAACAGGACCATCAGGCAGTGTGACTCACTGGGAGGCAGCGGGCCGACACTAGCTGACTCATTCCCCTCGGGATCGCTGCCTCTCTATGAATTAGATTTGGCTGATACGTGTAAGTGTTTTTCTTCACACTTGCAGAGAGGGAGGGAGGGAGGGCTGGGGCAATGCATGCCAAAAAATGTCACACGACTAAAGGTTGTTTCCAGAAAGAGAGATTTGGGTCAGGGGGTGAATGAAGGGGAAAGGATACGATCAGTGCCGGGAAACAAGGTCCGTCCTGTGAGGAGCTCAGCCATTATGCAGCCCACCGACCAGATGTCCACTACAACACAAAACAAAAACCCTCTTCTCATTCGCTGAAACAACATACATTCTAAGACAAAATGAGATTAACTCTCTTAACAGATGTCCCTAATCTTACTGTGTAGAATTCATCAGTGCTGTTATTCTAATGAAAAACATTTTGTTCATCAAGTAGGAAACAACTGACTGGAATATTGAATTATTGAAAATATGTAAATCTGTGGTGAATCAGCTGCAATGTGCATTAATTTTCAACTATTCAGTAGCACGGAGTTTTTAATTATCTTTTATTTTTATATTTTCAGTTTTTGTTTTAATTTAAGTTTAAGTGTCAATCATTATTAAAATGTTTATGTGCTTTTCATTATCCTCATGGCACTGGGCCTCAATGGCCACCTCACTAAACTAGCAACACTTAACATCCATGACTACCTCACCAAGGTCAGTTACAGCCTCAGTTGGGTGCTTATGTTGATTGTAGTCTTTATGAACTTCAATAATGAGTTTTAGGTATAGAAAATGACCCTCCAATGAACGTGGGCAACAGGATATGATGTCACTCTACATGGTCCAGGGATATTTTATTATTATTTATAACATAGTATTATATATAATAATTATAAGTTTTAGTAGTTTTTAATTAATATATAAAATAATTATTTTGAATTTTTTTTATTACTTTTTATTATTATATTTCTATTTTTTATAATAAAGAATAATTTTAAAATAAATTAATTTTAGTTTATTTTAGTATTTTTGTCATTTTTATTAGTAATATTAAAAGAAGGTTTAATTAATTTTTTATTTCAGTTTTAGTTTGTAATTTTAACATTTCCATGGCAAAATGTCTAATTTCCACAAGTTTCGCAAAGTTATCACAAAGTTTTGCATCAAATACTTATAATTTATGTAGAAGCTTTATTTCAATTACTGAAATTTGTTTTTAATGTTTTTGTTTACAACAACCACACCAATTGTGACAAGATAATTATTCCACTTATATTAATATAAAGACAAATATTTATTAAAAATTCCAAGTTTTCATCCAAAAAAACAGAACCCATTAACTCAAATTTAAATTTTAACTAGTCAAAAAGAATATGAGGTGATAACGATCAACAAACATGGAACAAAATTCAGAGCTGTGCAGAAAATCAATAAATATGTGTCAGCCAATCAAAATGAAGAAATGTAACAATAAGAATTAAACCAATAAAAATACATGTAAAAAACAATATTGTGGTATTAAGTATAAGCATTTTTGCTAATGTGACCAAGACCCCGTGGATGGAGAAAAATAATACCAATCAATAACATTTTACTTTTAAACATCCAATAACATCCAATAACAACTTTTAAACATCCAATCACATCCTCACAGATAATCTTAGATCCCATCCTACTGTGAATATTCTTTTATTCAGTTGTGAATAGTATTTCATGTTGCCTTCAGTTACAAAATGTAAAAATTACATATAAACAAAAGCTGTTTTTATTCATCAATACATAAGTGAGAATTCTGGGTAATCCTGACCTGTCATGTTGTAGTGCATCCAATTGAGCATGATCTCTGGGGCACGGTACCATCGAGTGGCAACGTATCCCGTCATCTCATCGTCAGTCAGCCGGGCCAGCCCAAAGTCCAGAATCTGAGCACAGATATCAGAGCAAGCATTAGCCATAAACTAGACTTATCAGCGCTCATATTTCACTGTGTGCCTCGGTAATTATAAACCTAGTGTTGATCAACAGAGCATAATAATAACAGATGTGACAGTGTAAAAAGCAACAGATGATGATGATGAAGATGGCAGAGCTCTTGGCAATCAGAGCAAGCTTAGATTAACATGCTCTCACCTTAAGTTCACAGTCTTCATTTACAGCCAAGTTACTGGGTTTAAGATCCTGTATGATAGGAAAAGATGAGCAGAGAGAAGGTGTAAGTGAGAATCACTCCATGTTTTGCTACAAATGGCTTTCATGCACTAATAAAAGTCATCCTGGGAGCTGAAATCAGGTCACGGCAGAAATAACCTTCATTATAAACCATAAAGGTGTTTACACAAGCAGTGGTGCAGATGAAACCCTAAAACCTGTTTACCTGTGGAAAACCTGCAACAAAACTCACATTCTGGACTAATGAGAAAAAAAATCTAATTTGTACTGACAGCTATAAGTTTCAATCAAATCGGTCTAAAATTCTCACTTGCCTTTCCATCCCTACACATCTTAAAGGAACAGTTCACCAAAAATGAAAAATTGCTTAAAATGTACTCATCCTCAGGCCAGTCCAAAACAGTGTCAGTGGATTTTGATGTGAGAGGACAACAGGAGATGGACTTTTTCACTGGAGGAAGCATTATTATAGATTATGGACTGGTATTTTGGCCAGAGTTAAAATGTCTAATGCTAGGTTTGTTTCTTACAAACATGCAGCTTTTGGCTTCACAAATCATTAATTGATGGACTGGAGTGGTGTGGAATACTTGTGGATTATTGTGATGTTTTTATCAGCTGTTTGGACTCTCATTCTGGCGGCACCCATTCACTGCAGAGGATCCATTGGTGAGCAAGTGATGTAATGCTACATTTCTCCAAATCTGTTCCAATGAAGAAACAAACTCATCTACATCTTGCATGGCCTGAGGGGGGGGTAATTTTTCAGCAAATTTTCATTTTTTGGGAGAACTATTCTTTCTATTCAGTGGTTAGGCCAGAAATTGAATAAATGAATCTCTGAAGTGAATTTATAAAGGAGGATCTCTGTAGTTTTTCCCAGATATTTTATTAATTATATAATGTCCATAAACTTTAATATTTAATCAAATACCTGGAAAATAAAATATAATTTTTTTAGCTTTCAAAATATGACTCTAAAACAACACTAGAGACTATTTAAAAAGAAATACCCTCACATTACTCATAAATAAATGAAGTAATGAACAGAAAGTGTGGTCTACTCACTCTGTGGATGATGTCTGCTGAGTGAATATACTGCGGAGAGAAAGACAGATGAACTCACTTCAGTCAAATACAGAGATCAATGAGAACCAATTACCTGTAGGCTAAACGTCTGAGCGAAGCACACTTTAGATCAACACATTACACCAAAACAGTCCTTCATACTCTAGTTCATTCTCCTAAGTACTACGAACACGACATAATTATCTTTTAAATTAACACCAGAGAGAGTGAATTATAGCAATTGCGCAGTGAATGATGAAGAGCAGCGTTACAGGGAAAAAAAGGTTACCAAAGTCATGATGTAGCGGAAGTAGCGACAGAACTTTTCTCCTGTGTTGTGATGTACAGTACATCTGAGTGAAACAGATTATTGAAAAACAGTAGGGTAGGAACGTGGTTCTGTCCATTAGGGATGGCATTTTTAAAAAATATTGTATTTGAATATTTGGGATCATAACAAAAATTATTATTCAAATATTTGTTTATTTAAATAACGTTTAACAAAAAAATACGTTATTTTTTAATAATCAAGTTTTTGTCACCATTTCTATCAACATGGGCATGGACAAATATGGATGCTTTATGCAAATGTATGTTTATTATTAGTGAAATCATACTCAACAGAGCATAAAGAATTCAGATACAGGTTTTCACAAAAACAAAAAAGTTTTTTAAAACCATTTTTAAGAAACGGAATCAAAAGTCAAAAGTATCAATTATTATATTAATTTAAACAATTATTATTAATTAATTATTATATTAATTAAATAACATAACTATATTTTACTGGTTTAATTGTTTAAACTTTTATAATGCATTATCTTCTTATCGAGCTACCAGTTCATATTTACAACTCTGTGTGTTTGTTGCATAAAAACATGGGTGGATGTTCGCATTGGTCTGAACAAAAACAGTCGGAACGGCAGAAATATAGCGGTTTCTCCGACTGTAAACAAAGCAGCGCTGACTTTGAAACGTGCAGCTCTCATATTTATTCAATGAAATCATCGCCTTTTGAAGTTAAATCGTCACATTAAGCCTTATCGCAATTCTTGTCTTTCCCTCCCCAAATTTAAAACCTCCTGGAACCATAATTAAGATTTTCTTGTACCATTTAAGACTTTTTATGGCCTTAAATATGATACAACTAAATTTAAGACCTCTTAAGACTTAAGGACCCGTGGCAACCCTGAAACAGAAAATGTGTGCTGCATTAATCGCGCGTTAATAAAATTAGTGCCGTTAAAATTAATTTGCGTTAATGCTTTATTAATGCGCGAGAACTGAAAAAATAAAGCAGACCATGCCAATTACAGTACAGAACGTACATACACGTACAAATTTACTAGCCAATGGCGATCATATTACAAAGGTGTGCATAGAGGGTTGTTTAGTAAGATCATTTTGTTCAAAGTAATTCCAAACTTCACAAGTCAGATGACGACATTCTGTGATCAAATACAATCAACTTGTTAACACGCTCCACAGCGCCACCCAGTGCATTTAGTTATAACTGACTTCTAGTTTGTGTGCTTAGGATTCTCTGCATTTACGGCCAGCAAAGCAAATGGTGTTTTTATTTTCGAATGGTGTTTTTATTTTTCGAATAATAAATACAGATCGAATATTCGACTATTTGTGCACACCCCTACTGTCCATCGGTTGTTGATTGGATGGAGGCAGATCTTAATACAAGCTTTCAGTATATATGTATAAATATTCCTTTAAGCTCTCATTACATTTAGCAATTACAACAAAATAAAAATTAAAACAGTGGGTGGGGCCTAACCTTCAATCCTCGTAGGATCTGATAAATGAGGAACTGGACGTGATCATCTGTCAGCTTCTGGCACTTGACGATATTGTTGAGGTCTGCTCCCATGAGGTGGGTCACCAGATACCTGTTAAACAAAGTCGTCATGACACAGCAACTTCACAGATGGAAGCTTCACTGTTACCCTGAATGAACTTTTTCAGAAGTACACTAAAGCTTTGAAGGACAGCAGAATTTATACTCAAGCAATCATTATAACCACACAACTGAGATATAAAAATCATTACATTAGTACAGCATTAACTTAAAACAGCAAATCAGCATCCAAAGAGTAAAAGGGGTGGGGATTAGTATAAAAAATTGATTTAATTCCTTCATTTTGAGGAACCAAGTTTTCAGTCTATGCTATTTTCAGTCGAGTGAACAAAACTTCATGCCTACCATCCACTAACAGCGATACAGCTGTGTGCTTTGTTACTTTTAATTTGACAAATTCTGAGCTTTCAAATTCAGTCAATTTTATAATGAAATTCAAACGTTAAATGTGGGATTTGATGCTCTTTAATGTGGCGTGACAGACTGCTGTAGTCGCCTCAGTTCAAGCGGCACGTGAACCGATCATCTCCTCCTTTTTACTACTAGTTACAGCACTAAATAAACATGAATGAACTTCAGAGGGTATGCAACTCAAAGAAACAGTACAACTTACTGAAATGGATCATGTCTCATGTAATCATGCTCAATCAGTGTTTCAATTGTGAAAAGATGTCAATAAAACAGCTTGTAAACAGTGTGACAATGTTATATTTACCTCAAAATGCTCCTCTCAAGAGTGATTTTTGTCTCATTGACTATCGTTTTTACGGTCGTTGAATGGCTTTCCTGAGGTAAATGCAATGTCACGTGACACATTGTTTGCAAGCTGTTTTATTGACGTCTTTCTGTAGTTGAAACACTGATTGCACAATTACATGAGACGTGATTTTTTTTGTGCTTATTATTTTCCTGATTTCGGCCCTGATTTTTGGTTGCCGAATTCTTGGTGCATCACTACTTTATACCATTAAAAAGTTGATAGAAAAAAAACTGTCTAATGTGCACTTTAAATGTTTAAATACAACTTTTTATTTGAGAGTTGATAATTAACCTCATTTTTGGTTTTTGGCTAAATTAAAACTTCAAATTCTGGTCTAAATTTTTAATTCTGGTCATTTCAGTGGATCACTAGTCCTGATTGACATCCAGCACAACCAATCAGCTTGTTGGCGCACAGATGGGAACAGTGGAATGCGTCTGGTGCAGAGCCAGCTGGGCACAGGCGGCCTGCTGGAAGCTCTGCTGAGTGGTGAAAGGAATCCAAGCGGCACTTGTCTGACCCGGCCACGAGCGCTATCATTAACCTTAACAATCATGAGCGCTTTGCTGCTCTGCACTCTCGCAACACTCGAGGCAAACATGCTCGGTGAAGCAACCTTATGGTAGTGAAAATGCCTTCCATTAAAGGCGAGCACTTCGTCAGAGAGGTTTGCATAGTAGATACTCAAGTATATGGATACATGCAGTTCAGAAATATCTCTTGCCAAACGTGCTCCTCCCTCTTGCCCCGAGCTCTGCTCTCCCACTCATTCTCCATGAGATTTTGGGTCCGGGGTATTTATAGGAGTATTACAGTATTCTTAGCTCTTGTTTCCATGCATCTTGCAGTGCTTGTGTGTAGAAATTCCAGCTCCTGTTTCCAGTCTCTCTGCAGCCAAACACAATTCACACTGGAGCTCTTGTTCCTGGGAATCGCTCCCACAAGTCATGACCTCAAACGGCTCTCACCCAACTTAAATGAACTATACTGAGACTGGGCTCACATTTGGACAGCACATGAGAGCAGTCCTTAAAGAACCCATGAAATAAAAATGGGACTTTTATGTCTATTAGCTACGATGGATCTATATGATAGCAGTTTTGCGTCAATGACCCAGATTTTACATCGGACATGCACTGAGTAAAAGAGGGTGTCACACCCAGAATCGTCCACGTTTCACACTGTTCAAACCTGACTGTGTGGTTAGTAGTCAAGGGAAGTCAGGTTTCAAAATTTCACTTTGCATTTGTAAATCACTGCCAAATGTACTCTACAAAGTGGGATTTAGGTGCCGTCACGCAGACTGCTCATTGCTGCTCAGGGGTGGCAAAAATTTATTTATATAGTAATTACAACTCGCATAACGTAATCTGGTTTTTATGCTGCGTCTTTGCAAAATTTTAAGCAGGAACAGAGCAGCCTTAGCACATGTGACATCTAGACATCTTAGCACTTAGACATTTAGGTGTCTTTACCCTTCACACAGACTGTTTAATACTGCTTAGAGGTGGCATAAATGCATTTACACAATAATTACAAGTGGCATAATTTAATCTGGCTTTTATGCTGCATTACATCTTTATACATTTTTGAACAGGCACAGAGCAGCATTAACTCAGCTCTGAAACGATAGTTCTTTGGTTGATTTTCTGATTGGAATCTTATTTATAACCTCTTATTATGAGGTTTGTAACATTGAATGGTCCAATACAGTACAAGTGCACAATTGCAATGATTGCACACTGATTGCAATTATTCAATCTAATTGCAGATATTGTTGAGAGCTTTAATAAACATAGCTTAAAACATATTGCGAACACAACATTTCGGTATAATATAACGGTATATTTTTTTAGAAGTCAGACCACCATAAAATGATATGTGACATTGAAGAATTTAAGAAATGTACATTCTATACATTCTAACACTCACAACAAAAATAACATATTACAGTTATACTAAATTATCATATAAAATTCAGGTTGAAGTCCAAAAATTAAACTAAAGTTAAGGAAAAAAATATATATTTGAAAAAATATTATTGTATTCAAAATTAGTCATTATATTATTTACTAATGATAATTAATCATGATATATTCTACCCCAGGATTATACATGTTTGCAAAGCCTTCTTCTTAAGGTATATGTGTGCATTAAGCTTACAATGCAAGTAACATGTACAAAAGAGATAATTATAATTATTAGTAAGACAATTTATCACCCAAAATTTAATAATTGCAACAGCTCATATGAAACTATTGCCAAGGCAACCAATTTTTTTCTATAATTCCCTGAATGTGCTCTTATTCTCTTTTGTATGTGTTAACTGTTTTAAGAGGCAGTTATATTATAAGGCAATAACATTTTGCAGGTTATTGCATATGTGCCTATGAAGAAATTATGCTGAGCGGATGAATCCGTGTTGACATGGTAACTATGGATATTCCCAACACGTGTGCAGCCACGATGTTCCTCACCCCTCCCAGAGCAGAACTCGACAGGTGCTGCTTTTCGATTATCGCACTGACAGCTGGATGCAAGGCACTTGAACATAACCGGGTTTAACCGGTCCTTCACCACACAGTAGGCACACACCGCACAATCAGGACTATGTCTAATTAAGATTTTATTGAGTAATGCAGGGTTGTGCACTGGAGACACCTACACTTTGAATAATTACCGCACGCTGCACGCTACTGAGGTGTGGCAGCTACGCCAGAGTAATTACTGGAGTGTGCCACTACATATCAGCTGTTACTCGGTTTCTCAGTATGGCTCAGAAACCACAGACCTGCAACCCATAAAACAACATGCAACCTTTTACAACAACATTTCCTAGAAGAATGTTTTTGATGCAGGGATGAAAACTGATAAGTTGACAATCTGGGAACTTAAGTCAGACCACCTTCTAGAAATAAACCAAATACTCACACGTCATTGAATCCTGATAGACAGGTAGCGGGCGTGAAAACATCTAGTAGACCAATTACCTGCAACAAAGACAAGAGTCATAGAAAATTAGTCTGAAACATGACAACATTATAAGGTTAAGGTCAAATCATTTAAAGTCTAAACTGTTTTTGTTCAATTCCTTGAGTGCGCACCAGAGTTATTTTAGTTAACTAAAACTTAAGCCAAAAAATAAAAAAACTTGTTACTTGAAATGATAGAAGCCCATTTCCGCCACTGAATAAAAAATAAAGCAAGTATCTGTGACTTTTTATTTCGCAATTCTGACTTTTTCTCACAATTGTGAGCTATAAACTCGCAATTGTAAGAAAATAGTATTTTTTCCCCAAAGAATTGGACTTTAGTTTATATCATGCAATTCTGACTTCAGAACTCGCAATTGCAAAAAGTCAGAATTGCGAGAGAAAAAAAAGTCAGAATTGTGACAAAGTGTCGCAATAACTTTTTTCTTTTTTAGTCAGTGGTGGAAATGGGCTTCCATATGAAAAAAAAAGTTAACTGAAATATAAAAAAAAAAATAGCAACAGAATAAAATACTTTAATTCAACTAGTTCTCAAGGAAACATTTCCCATTTTCATTTAGTTTAACGATGTAATAAAATAACTAAAACTAATAATGAAATAAACTATACAGACATTATAAATAAAAAACTAAATATTAATAATTAAAATTAAATAAAAACAGAAAATAAAAAAATAGAAACTTCAAACTAAGGATGTCCAAATCAGGTTTTTAGATACTTGTATTTTCTGAGTCACTTCAAATACATTAAAGTTAAAAAGTTATTCAAATCAATCCAGTTTATACAGGCATGTGCAGAGTTTCTCAGGGACAGAGGCTCAAATGTAAAAATAATATATATGTAATCTCTAAATATATAACAATATATCTATTTAACTTCAAATATAAAAATAACAATTACTACAGTAATTATATATATATAAAAGTGGAGTAAAGGTTAGAAAGTATGAAGCTCGCGAATGCCAGAATGCCAGTGTGCCAGTCAAGTTCGAAGCAAGACAACCCATAGCAACGCATTATGACAACGACATCTCAAGATAGATAAGAATTAACTGTAAATAAACAATTTTCAAGTGAATTGTTACAAAAGTGTTCATCAAATACGTTAAACACAGAAGCGGGATTAGAATATTCGATACCGATCAGTTAAAAAAAGCTTATTCGGCCCCAAGATCGGCTCGGGACATCCCATATTCAAACTATTAATAAAATCTATAAAAGTATCTCATTGTTAATAAAATAACACTTATGTACAATTCTGCACTTTAAACACATGTACAAGAAAATAAGCTGTACTTGTACATCATCTGTCATGACTGCCGTTGTTTTCTTGATGTTGGTGAGCATGCGGCCCACTGCGGTTCATCTCAGAGGAAACGGCACACAGAGTGAGATGTGTTGCATCCTCTGTGAAACTCTCATTTAGATTTTGTGTGGGCATTACCTTTATCTCTCTCTCTGCAAGAGGAGGAGTGGGTGAATTACATACTGGTTAAACTGTTGTTGCACTTCTACCCACAGTAACATTTGTAAACTTTGGCCAACCTTGGCTGACAGACAAAAGCGGCAACCATTAATTACACTTCCGTTCAAAAGTTTGGGGGAAGATTTTTTTATAAAGTCGTCTCAATTATTCTCCAAGGCTGCATTTATCTGATAAAAATACATTGCAAACAGTACTATTGTAAAAATGCAATTTTGCATTTTTTAATACATTTTAAACGTAATTTATTCCAGACCAAAACTGAATTTTCAGCATTATTACTCCAGTCTTCAGTGTCTCATGATCCTTCAGAAATCATTCTAATACGCTGATTTGCTGCTCAAGAAACATTTCTGATTATTATATATGCTGAAAACAGTTGTGCAGAGTTGTCCTCGTTCATTCTGGTTAGTGGTTTACATTCCGCAAGCGCACGTGATCAGATCGCAGACACAGAGCAACAACACCTGGACTCTGTTATAATCATTCTCGGGGACTTTAATAAAGCAAACCTCACACGTGAACTGCCATAATTCAAACAACACATTACATGCCCCACCAGAGACAAAAATATTTTGGACCACTGCTACACCACAATAAAGGATGCCTATCGCTCCATCCCCAGAGCAGCTTTAGGCCTCTCTGACCACTGCCTGGTTCATCTTCTTCCAACATACAGGCAAAAACTTAAATCTGCTAAGCCTCTAGTAAGGACTGTAAAGAGATGGACCAATGAAACAGAGTGGGCATTACAAGCCTGTTTCGACTGCACTGATTGGAGCGTTTTTGAAGCTGCTGCCACTGATCTGGATGAACTCACAGATTCTGTAACATTCATATATCAGTTTCTGTGAGGATATGTGCATTCCTACCAGGACTTATTTAAGATACAACAATGATAAGCCATGGTTCACAGCAAAACTCAGACAGCTTCGTCAGGGCAAAGAGGATGCCTACAGAAGTGGGGACAGAATCTTGCACAATCAGGCCAGGAACATACTGAATAAGGAGATTAGAGTGGCTGAGAGGAGCTACGCTAAAAAGCTGGAAAACCACTTTTCAGCCAACGACCCTGCTTCAGTGTGAAAGGCCTGAAAGACACTACAAACTACAAGACCGTCCCCCAGCACTGAGGCGAATCAACAACTTGTTAAAGACCTGAATGAGTTTTACTGTAGATTTGAAACTCCCGGTCTTACGGCCCCCAAACCCACGCTGACCAACTCTCTACACAACCATTAAGGCCCCGATATACTCAAAACGAAGTTCTTTTTCGTTCTTCGTTTAGGGGTAAAACGAAGTTCGAAATACGTGAGCAGTGGTATAGTGTTATTGAACTTCCCGACGCCGCCCACTCTGATGAAAGCAACGTTTATATGAATATGTAAATATGTGCTGCGCGCTTTCCTCTCAGTAACAAAATAAACGCATCAAAAATGGAGAGAACAGCAATAATTTTTAATAAAAAGCATCTGTTCATAGCAACATGGGTATGCTTGTACGAGCTCTGCAAATTAGCACTCCCGTGACGTCACGTCACGTGTATTTACATGACACTTTATTCAATATATTGCTTAAAAGCAATCCGCAGTATTAAACATGAAAAACAGTGTCAGTGTCTCATTTCATCAAAAGCAAAACTTAATTTGCTACTATAAAGTGGCTCTCCACTGTGTTCAGTTTTTATCCACAGACATCTCACCTCCAAGGTTTCGACAGATGAAATGAACCCGGAGAAGAGTTCTGCGTGAAAGAAGGCGGAGCCTCAGTGCACACCTCCTATGATGTAATCGTCACGGACCAATGGTAGTACGAAGGTGTTTTGCAGCCGGAACGCACTTTTCCGGAAAGTTCGCTTTGGCAAGCCATTTCGAACTCCCAAAACGAACACAGAACGAACTTAGTTTTGGCCAGATTTTGTTCGAAATTACGTCACATCAGTTCGTTCTTCGATTTCACTTGAAGTATATCGGGGCCTTAACACCTCCAGCAATCACAAAAGTTTGCTATGTCTGTACAGAGTGATTTTCGGAGCCCTTTGAAGGGAGCACCCTTCAAGAACTGTATATATCCAGAGTGAGGAAAAGGGCTCAGGAAATCACTCTGGATCCCTCACATCCAAGCCATCTCCTCCTTGAACTTTTGCCATCTGGTTGGTGCTACAGAGAACCGAACACCAGGACATCCAGGCACAAAAAAAAAAAGTTTCTTTCCCCAGGCAATCTACCTCATGAGCAGTTAAATGCTCTCCCCATTAATAGTGTTCTGTGCTCGTCTGTGCAGCTAACGATAGAACAGTTAGCATGCTCTGCTAAAACTTTTGCCATGGCGCTAGAACTGGTACACCGTTGTTGCTTGCGAAAACAAGAATGGCGGCGCCATAGGTGGAAACGTGCAGATAAAGGGGCGGTGATATTATAATAAAATCCCTTTGCCATGTCACAAAGGGAGCGAAATCTGACACACTCGTTTTTTCAGACGCTTGCAGAAAAAGGCTTACCAAAACAAAGTTACTGGGTTAATCTTTTTCACGTTTCCTGGGTTGGTAGATGCCGGGGACCTGATTATAGCACTTAAAACCTGGAAAAGTCTGATTTTCATGATATGTCACCTTTAACATCTGCGGTCATGAAGTCATTTGAAAGGGACTTATGTGAGGATCTTGTTTGTGGACTTCATTTCTAATACGCTGATTTGCTGCTCAAGAAACATTTCTGATTATTATATATGCTGAAAACAGTTGTGCAGAGTTGTCCTCGTTCATTCTGGTTAGTGGTTTACATTCCGCAAGCGCACGTGATCAGATCGCAGACACAGAGCAACAACACCTGGACTCTGTTATAATCATTCTCGGGGACTTTAATAAAGAAAAAGGCCCAGCAGAGGTTGTATTTCCTTTGCCAGCTGAGGAAGTTCAACCTGCCACAGGAGCTGCTCACACAGCTCTACTCAGCCATCTTTGAGTCTGTCCTGTGCACTTCAATAACTGTCTGCCCACCCTTCAAGAACTGTATATATCCAGAGTGAGGCATTCTACTCACTTCATGAGTTTCACATGTGTTTCACATATTTCACATGTGATTTTAACATGTGATTTTAACATGTGATTTGCACATGTGAAGTTCATGTGGTTTTTCTGTAAGGGCAGAGCAGCTTTAGGCCTCTCTGACCACTGCCTGGTTCATCTTCTTCCAACATACAGGCAAAAACTTAAATCTGCTAAGCCTCTAGTAAGGACTGTAAAGAGATGGACCAATGAAACAGAGTGGGCATTACAAGCCTGTTTCGACTGCACTGATTGGAGCGTTTTTGAAGCTGCTGCCACTGATCTGGATGAACTCACAGATTCTGTAACATTCATATATCAGTTTCTGTGAGGATATGTGCATTCCTACCAGGACTTATTTAAGATACAACAATGATAAGCCATGGTTCACAGCAAAACTCAGACAGCTTCGTCAGGGCAAAGAGGATGCCTACAGAAGTGGGGACAGAATCTTGCACAATCAGGCCAGGAACATACTGAATAAGGAGATTAGAGTGGCTGAGAGGAGCTACGCTAAAAAGCTGGAAAACCACTTTTCAGCCAACGACCCTGCTTCAGTGTGAAAGGCCTGAAAGACACTACAAACTACAAGACCGTCCCCCAGCACTTCTGACTCTATTCTATTCCATCTATAGCACACCTGTACATACAATTTTGTCAATTTTTGTTTATTTATATATATATATATATATACATATATATATATATACTTTTATATATATATATACACACATATGTGTATTTATGCATTTAATAGAGACATAATTTAATAGAGATGCATTTAATAGAGACATCAGTAGCAGTATTGGTATCAATAATACTAGCCTTCATTAATAACAGGCAACTTAAAGGGATAGTTCACCCAAAAATGCCAAAATACAGACAGCATGTTACATGTCCCACCAGGGACAGTAATATACTGGACCATTGTTACTCCACAATAAAGGATGCATATCGCTCGGTCCCCAGAGCAGCTGTAGGACTCTCTGACCACTGCCTGGTTCATCTTATACTGACTTACAGGCATAAACTTAAATCTGCTAAACCTGTAGTAAAGACTGTAAAGAGATGGACCAATGAAACAGAGCGGGCATTACAAGCCTGTTTCGACTGCACTGATTGGAGCGTTTTTGAAGCTGCTGCCACTGATCTGGATGAACTCACAGATTCTGTAACATTCATATATCAGTTTCTGTGAGGATATGTGCATTCCTACCAGGACTTAGAGTACCAAATTGAGAAAGTACTGTCGGGTTTGTCTTAAGTTCATGTAAAACAGTTGCAAAATAAAACGCACGAGTATCAGTATTGGATCCGTGAAATAGGTCTTGTGACAGCAGCCTAGCTGTGCCGTCTTTTATTAATGTTAATCAAACAACAAAACATACTGCTCTTGACTAAATAATGTTTTGTTGAATAACTTTTAATGTTAATTTACAGTTTATTCAATTTCTGTAGCCTATTTAAAACACGTTCATAATTTAGAAAATGTAGTTAATACTTGCATCATCGATGATTTATTTTATCCACCCGCGACCCACCCGCAAATAATCAGAATGCATTTTTTTATTACCCGACCCACCCGATCCGCGGATTATCCGCAGCGCCCGCGGATATAACCGCCATCCGCGCATCACTAGACAACATACATTATTATATACGCAATTAATCGCGATTACAGAACAATGTGCAATTAATTCGTTTATTTTTAATCGGTTGACAGCACTAATTTATTTATTATTTTTCAAATGTGTTCAGCACACCACGCACAGAAAAAAATAGGCAAAGACCCAAAACTCTACTATGCAGAACTGTGCAGCTTAAATATGCTGTCACAAATTTGCCGTCACTTAGATGTGCTGTCACAAATTCTTCATCACACAAAAGTCATACATATGACATCCCTTTGCTGCAAGACTTCATCAGAGTGCTGTGTTTTGCTCATATTACACTGCTGAGAACAGCTAGTGTTTACTACGGTCCTGCATGGATGCTGCCTGTCAGCTGGCCACGGTTCACATTATGAAAAAGGGTGATTGACGTCTGAAGCGCCGATCTGTTCAGGGATTCAGACGTTTATTAAACATTAACATCTGTAAGACAGACAGACAACACCAGGGAACACGAATGCGTGTGCAAGTAGAAAAATGGAGGGAGGGAGAGAGAAACCGAGTGCAAGTAGGTGGCTGTGATCCAGTGTAGAGTTTCACCCACGCTCATACAGAGGCTGCAAAGATTCATGGACTCTGGACAGAAGGCAAAAAAAGGCATTTTTTTCCTATGCAAAAGCACATTGAGTGTCTTGACAACAGTAGGCAAATAAGATCATCCGCACATACCGTATGCCTGCTGAAAAACACAACACACAGCTCTTAAATGCGCTTTTGACCTTACAGAACCTCACGTCGAGTTTGTCCATAATTAGGGCCCCTATGAAATCCTTTTTATTTTTACCAAATTCCATTTTATTAATTGAAATCATGACACTTACACAATTTTTTTTTAAAGTTGAACAAAAAAATACATATTAAGGATCCTGTGATTTTTTTTTCCTGGTAATGAAATGGCATAAATCATTAATTTATAATGACATTTTTTTATTTATTTTGGCAAACAAAGTGCTGCCCAACAGAGGTTCACGGTTAAAATTAAAACATGGAAGACAAATTGTGATTATTCCTTAAAAAAATTTTAATAATAAAAATGTTATTATTATTATCATTATCATTGAGATGTGCATTCTACTGTACAGAAATATATTTCTGTCACAATTTCTTTAAGTTAAACTAAACTTTTATTTTGACGGGTTTCCGTGAAGACCTTAGCTTCTGTGTGTGTGTTTTTCTCAAACTAAGTGGTAAAATGCTCATGAAAAGACTCTGAGCAGTTGGAGATGAATTTCATGCGTTCACGTCGTCATATAGTGAGACAAAAGCCATTCATTCACACGGAGAAATGCAGAACATGCAGGATTCATATTTAAATAGTCTTTTCGCCTTTAATATTTACAGACACTAGTCTATATCATGATTTGATTTAAGTGTACTGACCTACATTTGATTTATTTATCCAAAATTTGACAAATTCCGTGACATTCCGTGTTATTAATGACTGGATTCCGCAATTCCGTATACGCTCATGAGGCATTTTGAACAGAATTAGATAGATCTGTCATAAAGATATTTAAAAAGGCTATAATCATGAAAAAAATATATATATACTGTATATTAAGCACAACATGTACATTATGCAGTTCTGATTTGCAGTGCAGTGCATTATACATTAATAGTGCATAATCTCTCCCCTTTCCCTCATTAGCTCACAGACAACGATCAATAGTTTCATAACGCACAGTGCTGGCAGAAGATGTGAGGATGCTCTAATAGTCATGAGAGAGGAAGTACAGGAAGTCACAGATTTTGAGGAAAAGAAAAGAGGTTCAGGTTCTGTGAGAACTTCAGAAATGCAGTACAAGCCTGTCAAAAGAGGATCTGTATTGCATATGTCAGTGAAAAAAAAAAGAGCTGAAAACATCTCTTACATTCTCGTGTTTCATGTGTTTGAGGAGCCGCAGTTCTCTGTATGTGCGCTTGGCGTGGATGATGGACTGGAACGGCCGGGACAGCTTCTTGACTGCGATCCTCAGGCCTGTCTTTGTGTCTAACGCGGAGCTGCGGAAAAAAGAACAACATGTTATGGATTCGATCAACACTGCAAGATTACCGGAGAGTTTACTCCAAGATTCACAAGCATTCCAAGGAAAAATGATACTGTAGGAACGTTTTGTTAAAGGAAACCTAGGAACATTCCTAAAAGGTTATGTTTGGAATGGTAAGATCATTGGAAATGGACATCTGAAATGCTCCATTACCATAATAGAAGTGGTGTGTTTTCATACAGCAAGCATAAGAACAAGAATTCTCATATACTATTTTTTTTATATGAAGTAGTTGTAAAGAGGTGGTTGTCAGGGCATTGCTATATGGTTGCTAGGGCGTTCTGAGGATTTTTCTTTTGTCCATTTAACTGTCTAAAAGGTGCGAGTCCATAATAACTAATACCAGCGCTGACTACATTCAAATGCAAATCATTTTCTGATTAGGGTTCATATTCTGGTTAAGCCTAATCCTGGGGGGGGGATTACTTGATCTGCAACAGTTGGAATATTCCTGTAAGCATGTAATTAGCATATTCTGAATAATCTGAATAAAATAAAGTATGAACTTTCCATTTATTATGCTGTATTTTTATTTTTTTTTATTTTGGAGAGTAATTTAATCTCATAACTGATTAAGTGTAACAAATTGGCAAAATGTATCTATCACCCAGACTTCCCTTTGTAGATATAAATGTAGAAAACAATTTTTTTTGATCAACATTGTGATTTCGATTTAAATCAAGATTTTGACACAATATTTCCTTACACAAACACACTTTCATAAATGCGATGTTCTGCTTGCCCACATATCTGAAGTAGTTGCATTAGGGCTGCACAATTAATTGAACTTCTAATCGCAATTACAATTATGGATGCCACAATTACATAATCGTTCAAAGCGGCAATTAATCGTTCAAAGTCCACT
>NW_015558618.1:538302-540917 GCF_001515605.1 Sinocyclocheilus anshuiensis | reverse complement strand
TGTGATAATCGTAATTAATAATCGCAATTACAATTTCAAGGGAATAATCGACAATTATGATTTTTGTCATAATCGTGCAGCCCTAAGTTGCATAGTATTTCACATTTTAGACAGCAGTGAAATTTCACAATTCTTGATTCCAATTTCGATACCACAGCAAATACTAATATAAAGCTCACACATTATTAAACTGAAACCAGTTAGTAATAAAATAAGATCAACTAAACAAATTATAAGTAATAACACAAATTAATACAACAGAAAAAAGATACAAATGAATAAAACAGTAATTCAGGTAGGTATAACAGTAGTATTTAGGTACAGAATATGAATAATCAAATGTAAAACAACACTGCATAGTCTTCACTGTATAAATGAAATCTAATCCTTATTAAAGTTACAAAAGTTGTTCAGTCAAGTCTTTTGCTGTGTCTTCTGTGAAACGATACAGTCATCATTTACCATAGATTTACTGTAGTAACACTAACTTCACCATGGTACTGTGGCAGAAATATGGGATATTCTTATCGAATTTTACTATATTATTAATGTAGACAAATTAAATGTGTAATGTGAGGAATTAAAAGGAGTAATAGAATATAATTACAGTATTTTTTTGATTACGTTTTTGTGAATTTATACTAAAAGTAGCCTATTTAGACTACTGTGTTTCATTCAAACCAAATAGAAATCATATAGTTATATTTTTACCATAGTATTGTGGTTTTAACCGTGGTTATCATGATCTAAAAGTATGCTACAATGGAAGACCAATGGTTAATTTTAATTAAACTCAAACAGTCAGACTAATTAAATTACACTGCATAAAAATGAGGTTGTTACAGTATTTACAGATGCTAGCCTACTGTTTTTGATAATGAACATAAATTTACATCTGCATCCTAACTCAAGCTACTGTCAAATGTGCATTTCTAAGAGACAAAAAAAGTAATATTATTAATATTGCAGCCTGCTTTGCAAACTGTGCTGAAGATACGCGTCACAGACAAGCAACACAAACTGGTTTCTTGATTTGATATCAACAACATCACTCATTAGAACATGCAGAAACTAAGAAATACATTTTTCTACTAATATATTTATTTTGTTAAAGGGGTCCTATTATGCTTTTTAACTTTTTTAATTTTAGTCAGTGTGTAGTGTGTATGTTTGGGCATAAAAAAGATCTAGAAAGTTACAAATCTCAAAGTCCACTACAAAGGGAGATATTTCGTTTTTTAAAAATCCCTTTTCAAGAACTACAACAAACGGCAGGTTTGGACTACAGCGTTGGTTTCCGGGCTTTGTAATATCACAAAGCGGCTCATTAGAAGATCATTAAAAATAATTCCCACCTACAGAAATTCGAATGGTTGGGGGGTGGGGAGGGGCGAGGTTGTGGTTAGAACGCTTGGTTGAGTGAGTGCATCAGACGAGACGAAGAAGAAGGAGTGCTGCTGCAGAGTTAGTGCATCAGAGAAAATGAAGAAGGGAGAAATGTATTATAATAATGTACATTATGTGAAAAATAATGCGTTTTTCGAACCACCAAGCATGAGAGCATTTTCTAGTACACCCCCAAAACAAAATCAAGACTTTGTAAAAGAGCATAATAGGACCCCTTTAAGGAAAAATGACTGGAAAAGTATAAAGAATTCAAAAGCGTGAATTGTTTGTCATGTTCAGACCATAAAGAGTCACACAATAGAAAGTGACTATATTCTGACCATATTCTGATGTGAGCGCTCAGTGAAGAGCGTGAAACGATAATCAATGTAGCCAATCACAGACATATCTGTTGAGCACGTGAACACAATGGCCAATCAGAGGTGTTTGGGAATCCATACAACAGTGCTCAAAATGCTAGTGGGAAATGCTGGTATCGTCACATTTTTGACATTTCAGTACCGACTTGGTACTGCCATCTGTACTTTTGGCAGTACCAAAAGTACAGAAAACCACATGCAAGATCATTCATCATGCCTTAGCAAGAACCTCTACTAATAACTACACTTTCCACAAAAAGTCACCCATAATACAATGTTCTGTTCAATTCACAAAAAAACGTGGGTAAGAAAACGTCCTACCAAACAGCATCCAGCCCCAATTTCATTTTCCAAATGAGCTTTTGGAACAATGGACGCGCAGTAACCATGGCAGCCCAGGCTGGTGTGGTCAGGAGAGCGAATAGGCTTTCCAGGAAGTGTAAGTAGGCCAGTCTCGCAGATGGAAGGAGACAAAGTTTCTTGCACTATGAGCATTCTCCAAAGAACACACCTCGCCAATGCATCTGCTGGCCCAGACGAATAATAACACACAGTCACAGACAAAACCTCCAGAAGCCATAATGAAAAGAATGTCAGCATGCATGCACTCGAAAATTAAACGGCTATGAATGCTATGAATGCATGCATATTGTATATACATATACAAACACACATATATATATATATATATATATATATATATACAAACTACAATTCAAAAGCTTGGGTTCAGCAAGATTTTTTAATGTTTTTGAAAGAAGCCTGCTCATCAAAGCTGCAGTTATTTGATCAAAAATACAGTAAAAACGGTAATATTGTAAAACATTATTACAGTTTAAAATCCATTTT
>NW_015558618.1:526533-537977 GCF_001515605.1 Sinocyclocheilus anshuiensis | reverse complement strand
ATCTTTTGTAACATCATAAATGTACTAATACTTCTATCTAATAAATCTATCTATCTAAAAAACATTTATATATTTAGTTATTTAAAATATTAATACTTACTGATGTATTATATGAAATGTATTTAATATAATTCATTTATGTTTTTATTATTAATTAATTATTATTAATAAATAATTTATTCATTTTTACTATGTCACATGCCTGAACTGATTGTATTATCACACCCTTGAAAAAAAGGCCTCATAGGAACACATGCAAATTTTAGTGATGGAAAAGAACTGATAAGACGAGATAAATCATAATCGGGTGTACAGTTTTGACAGACACACAATGCCAACAGTGAGGTCAAAATCTGTACAGCTTTACTGTTGAGTCTTGAGCAAATGTTGCTCTTCCCTTTACATAACAATCGCTGCGTGACTCAAACTAGCTTGACGGGGAAGTAGGCATACTAGTTGAACCGTCTCCACTGCAGACGCCAAAGGGTGTGGTGTTTATGAGAGATATCTACTCTTTTGTAACATCATAAATGTACTAATACTTCTATCTAATAAATCTATCTATCTAAAAAACATTTATATATTTAGTTATTTAAAATATTAATACTTACTGATGTATTATATGCAATGTATTTAATATAATTAATTTATGTTTTTATTATTAATTAATTATTATTAATAAATAATTTATTCATTTTTACTATGTCACATGCCTGAACTGATTGTATTATCACACCCTTGAAAAAAAGGCCTCATAGGAACACATGCAAATTTTAGTGATGCAAAAGAACTGATAAGACGAGATAAATCATAATCGGGTGTACAGTTTTGACAGACACACAATGCCAACAGTGAGGTCAAAATCTGTACAGCTTTACTGTTGAGTCTTGAGCAAATGTTGCTCTTCCCTTTACATAACAATCGCTGCGTGACTCAAACTAGCTTGACGGGGAAGTAGGCATACTAGTTGAACCGTCTCCACTGCAGACGCCAAAGGGTGTGGTGTTTATGAGAGATATCTACTTACAAGCATTGTAAACAGGCTGAACATTAGGTACAGTTAGAGTGCTGAAACAGAAGACAGCTGCACGCTAGACAGCGACCAGGCACAGGACTGGTGTTCCACATGCAAGCTGGGTTTAATCCAAAAGAAAGATCTAGCACAGAGAGCTGAGCCAATGACTCAGTGCTGATTGTGAAACATGGGAAACCACCACAGTGTACAGGAAAAGTCCCATATCTCTATCAAACCGGGACACGCTGATGTAGCCCATAATGGACATTGTGATTAGAGGATCATGAAGCTTAAGCTTTTTCTCTGTATTAACTAAACTCAAAAGCGACTAACAGCCTATGAACATTCATAGCTCATTAGAAGTTTAATGTTGTTTTAACTTTACTTGCTAAATCTGTCAGTTTAAAACAACATTGTCATTTCACTCAGATATACGTCACAATAGAGAAGACATCTGTGCCGACTTTAAATCATGACCTAGATTAACACATTGATTTAAGGTTCAATCAATGAAAAAAAGCTCAAAAATACTTGCCTTAAGCATGATCAAGAGAAAATTTCATTTTTATGATTATCTAAACTTTATTGGCCAATGTAATTTGCTAAAAAAAAATACTTTTTTTTGCCTCGTCCTATGCTGGCTGTACATCTGATTTACACAAAACGTAGCACAATAACAAAAAGTTATAAAAAATAATTTTGATTTATCAACGAGTTGCAAAGCTAATTAATTGGTCTAGCGATGGCCAATTGCAACTGATCTATATCTGATGAATGCCATGTCCAAAACCATGAACCACATGGACAACTGGACATTCAGAAGATAAGATCACATACTCGTTTCTCCGAAAAAACAATCCGACAGCCAGTTATTCTACTTTGAAACATGCGTTCCGTTTTGGAATGTCTGTTTTTGTTTTGGCCTGTGTGATTCCGCCCACTGCCAATCTACCCAACAGGATTTCGACACCCCGGGTTGCCAGTGGGCAGAAAACACAGCGTACTGCAGCCATGGAAGCCAGCTAACGAATTAGATCTGAGCCTCAGCATCCACCTAAAAAGTTCTATGACCAGAGGCATATTAAAAAGCGGATAAATCAATTCATCGACTTGACGCCTTCCACTGTGAATTGCACTCGTTCCTGTTGGGTGTCCTCAACCTGGCAACCCGTGTGAGCGTCGAGTCTGAGGAGGAGGGCACGGGAGAAACAATATTTTGAATTTGGATGCAGTACCCATGTCAACCGCTAGCCGACAATATACTGCACCTTTAAATTTTAGTCAGACAAATCAACAAACATGGCCACTGGTAGGGTTGTGACGGTGAGGAAGTTTTCCCACCGGTTAATCGACGTGTGACAACACCGGTAATAACGGTATCACCGTTGGGGTGGGGGGGGAGTGTTAGTTAGTTTGAGTTTCCCTCTTTTCTTCGCTTTCAAATGGCCTGTAAAAGTGCCGTGTGCATTTTACTTTCACTTTCAAAGTAACGCAATTCGGCATCAAGCAATTGTTCATTTGAGTTTTCCCTCTTTTCCTCAGAATTCTTGGCTTTCAAATAGCTAGAAAAAGCGCCGTGGGCATTTTACTTTCACTTTCAAATTAGCGGCAATTCAGCGTTGACTCAATTCAAGCAACAACAAGGTCAAACGCAGAACTTTTATTAACAAAACAAATAAAAATACACCATATATGCCTAATAGAATTACAAATTACTTAGGCTACACAAAGTTTAAATGGGTGTATAAGACTGAAAATCAGCAAACACTGTGGAACCAAATAAATAAGAAACATAGAACGTTTATTAGCAAAACGAATAAGAAAGCTTGGAGGCACGGCATATACACCTTGATGTAAAATAAAATAAATAAAATACACAAAGTTTAAATAAAGTAATCAGCAAACACTGTGGAACCAAATAAATAAGAAACGAATGTTTAAAATAACTTCCAGTCAATAGGCTTTTCAAAATCTCACTCTTGTCAGTCAGCTCGACTCACTCTCCTCACGTGATAAATAAAATCACGTTGTTCGCGCACGGTTCGGCACACTGCACGGGCTTTAGTTTTTAAAAATGTCCGTCCTCTAACTGAACTAGGCTAAATTATTTTGTTACTATAAAAAAATCAAAACGACGGTGGGGGGCGGTGCCGCGGTAGGCAAATGATGTGACCGGTGTTGCGGCTTAACACCAGTCCGAAAACACCGTCTATCGCAGCAAGCCTAGCCACCGGCAGCCAATCAAATTTCAGCATTTTCTCAATATGAATGGCAGATGATGGCTGTAATTCTTATGTTGTCCACTAGATGAGATCCTTTTAGGTCTTCTTTGCATCTTTTTCCATCAATGTGAATGCCTGAATATTTCCGCATTGTTTTTGGAACTATCATGCGTTTTTCTAAGCTGTTCAGTATCAGCGGAGATTCCAGACTGTGTTGACTTCGCAGTACAAACACATAATATCTGAAAAGATACATGGCAGTTTTATCACCTATTTGTCCACATGAACGATTGGTGCTTTGACCCAGATAATCACCTCTTGCAACTAGCCTATATTTGTGCTTATAATCGTACTTTTGCAAACTATTCTAACTCAATAATTTAAAAGCCATTGGAAATATCCTATTGGGTTTTTGTGAAGCAAACTTCCCAGTGGGCCTACAAAAATATGTCATCACTGAGTGAGAAAAGGACATGTGTGATCAGCCGGAATCACTTATGTAATATGTCATGTACATTTTAAATACTACCAAAAATAATTTGACTCATTCGTTTCCGTTTATAAAAAGAAAGAAAAAAACACATCTACAGAGAAGTTCATTTACAATGGAAGGCAACATGACAAAGCGCATTACCGTAAACTGAAACTATTTTTGCACTGAATATGGAATGTGCCTTCAACGCATTGACAAGGGAGATAGTTGTGGCTTCAGTTCGACCTCGCCTAGATCATGAAGAACTCGTGCCAGAGCAAGAAAAACAAACCCCAGCAAAACAGGCCTGAAGCAGGCCAACGGGGTTTCCAATGAAGAGCACCATGAGTCAGTCAGTCAGTCGGTCGCTGTGTTCCCTCTGCCCTGCACCACACGTCACAAATAGCTTCAATTAAATGAGTGAAGAAGAAACAGACACTGTGCTTTCACTCTGCTGATTCTATCGTACATCATGTTCTTGACAAATGCACTCGGATGATAAACACCTCTGTTCCTCACTCAAATAATGACTCTGTGTTTTACAGATGGATTTTCTCTTCGATCCAGCCACTCCAAGAGAAAGCCCCAAGCCTTCCGGCAGAATCCATGTCTATTCTGTCAAACAACAAGACCTGAACAATGTGGGACTTTTGCAAACACACATGACAATTCATGACATTTCTGTGCATCTCACAGACTAGGAATCCCACTGCTGCTCCCACAAAACACACCTCTAACAATCTCAACAGATCGACTGACCAGCATTATAGTGGTAACCTATATGTCTGATCCTCAAATTGGATAACACCATGTCTGCACCGGACGCGAGCGGCACAACGCAATGCTGTCTACACTGGTTGCTACACGACATGACAAATCCCAGACAGTAAACCGATGCCTCGTTCTATTTATGATGTACGGACACAAAGTTCAAATGATTTGCAACGATCGCTTTGTCGCGTCCGGTGTAGACACGGCGCAAGGAAACTGATTTTTAGCAGTAACTTATAAACCTACAATGAGCCAGGTTGTTCATCTATGATACATGCTTCTGCTGAAGCCATCAGCCTGCATTATTTCAGCTTATTTTTTAAAAATAAGTTTAACATTGGAATTCCAGGTGGAAAACTACATTACCCATGATTCTGCAAAGAAATCTCCACCAATCAGAGAAGCGAAACAAGCAAAACATCCCAAAAGAACTCTTTAGTGCCCGCACACGGCTCGCAACTTACTTAAATAATTGCACATAGACCTTATTATGCGTCAGAGAAACGAGTACACAGCCATCTTTAGAATATTATGTCTGAACTTCCATTTTTTGCGGCAGCTCTATAGCGTCACTGTTGAAGAGTAATTAGCTGGTGAAGTGGATTTAGTTATTGTAGAGTTAACGAGAGTTATCATTTGCATTGTAATGTTCGAGGCCGATGTCATAACAAATGTCAGTAGGAAGGCGCTTTAAAACAGCGCTTCATTCATAAATTCGTATGACCTTACTTTCACGCTGTGGAAATACAAATGAGCGCAGCGCTGAAAAGGGGTGGAGCTACATAAGGTCTATATATGCATATTGCGCAATAAATGTAAAATGTTATTTCTATTCAACATCTATTCAAATTTCTATTCAAATCAAAATCAATAGTTTTATATTTATCTATGGGTTTTCATTTATTTAATTACAATGCTTCCATCAGTTAAACCCTTGTGCCATTGTCTTTTTGTCCGATTTTCAAATACATTTCGCTCCAAATGTAAGTTTGTAATGATGTTGAGACTGACCTCGTAGCTGGTTGGTGTGGTTCATGACTTAGAACTCCTTAACGAGGACTTTTTTTTTAAAAATCCCTATGGAAAAAATGAATGGGAATATAATATATAAAAGCTCTAAGGCATTTCACGGTTTATGTCATTCCACTTGTCTTTTACAGCAGTCCAGGTCAGCAGAGTTGACTGAAGCTGATTTTTGGAAAGCGTCTATATTTTCTCCTGTTCCAAGATCGCTCGGAGTGGGCGGGAAATGCAAGGCTCAAGGCTCAACATCTTGAGCAAAAGTGCTGTTACATACAGATTCAGTTACATGTTTTGCTTGGTGAGCGAACTACTTGTTTAATAAAGAAAAAGATATGTTTAAATGTCTGTCTGAAACACAAATTGCTGCCTATTGTTCATTGAATTGAAAATATCACTTGAAACGTGTGACAGAAGATAATGCAGTGCCCTGTAGGACGACTACACTTCTCATGTCAGGGTTTGATAAAGTGTCTTTATATTCATCAGCATGACAGACAGAGTGCTTCCTGTATGCCTAGAAACACGTGTTGCAGCTTCATGCAGGAGCAGGAATGATTGACGGTGAACACACTTGACCTGCTTGATTTACCAGACTGCAATGTCCTGGGAACACACACAATGGAGTTCTATTTCTATCTCTGACAGAGGACACCGCTGGGACAGGATCCGCCCACATTTTTAGGGGCTGTCCAGGAAAACGAAAGAGACCGGAGAGGACACTCCTCCAGACATATCGAGGCCCGTCCTTGATGTCAGCAGCATGCAAAGAAATGCTGGCTTTTCCTTCCAGAAAGCCCCAAGCCACACATTTTTGCTTATTTAACTTTGCATTAGTCAAATACACACAGATATGAGCACAATCAATGGATTTCCTGCAGAGCTTAGGTACTGCGTTGGGTCACCACTTGATGTCTAATGTAAAATCGAGGTGTTGAAGGAAAACCACTAGTTTTGAGTAAATTATGTAATATTTAGAAGAGGTTTCTTTCTAGTCCTCACAAGCATGAGTAACCAAGCGCAGTGGTGAGGAGAACACTTAATGCTGGAATTATGAGTCAGAGCAACAACCCACTCCACCTAGCCTATGTTTTTCTCATAAGGTAGTTTTTCTGGAGTCAAAATGACAGATTGCTGATATAATTTTATTCAGCTGATTTATATGTATTTTATTAGTTTTTATGACTTATTCAAAATAATGATATTTTATAACAGATCATTTTTATGATTGTCTTTCATAGATGTTCAGTAAGTTATATCCACAAATGAATTTTAATTAAGTTTACATTTTTATTTATTTTATTGCCTTTTTACACAATAACAACCAATTATTACTTAATAGATTACTTTTATGGATTATTGACTTTTTATATATGTTTAATAACTTCTATGCATAACTGAGTTATAGTTGTTTCATTCTTTATTATTTTATTGGTTTATTAGACAATAATAACATATTTTATTACTTTATTATTATGTGTGCATTGCTCACTTATATTATTTATTTAAAATAATATTTTTTATTACAGCTTATTTGTATTTATTGACTTTTCTTTGTAAAAAAAGTGTGATAGCTTATATTCACAACTTTTATTATCCTATTCTTTTTTTACACAATAGTTACCACAACAATAAAAACCCTAATATGCATTATGCATTTATTATTATTAACCCATGGCCAGCACGCAGCAAATCTGGCATCACAAAACCCACATAAGATGCTCAAAAATGCTCCACGCGATTATGAAGCCTAAAAACAACAGTTAAGAACAGAAAATGATTAAACTTAAAAACAGTGCAATCAGTTCGGACGTAGCACAGTGCGTAGGCATCTCACTCGACTCCAAATCCATACATCCATTCTCATTTCCTGCTCATTTGATTCATGCAAAGTAAGCCCAACAATGTGATCTAGCACGCATGACACTTTTAAAACACGGACATTCTCAAACAACATGTCCAATATCGAATCGCTGAACATTTACCATTGGACAGCCACCGGTGGCTTCTGCAGAGCAAACACTTCCACAGCAATGCTGTTAAGAGTGCAAGACCTTCCTTGTGCAAAGAGCATGTTCTCACTCAACGTGCAATGCTGCAACATGGCTCTCAACAAACAAACTGGACCAAACGCAAGAGGCCCGAGCGTGTTATGCAAGATCATCCAGTGAGGTTATAGATATTTACCACACGGTTCCATAAGCTCCAGAACCCACGGGCGACAAACTCTGGTAGCGCTCCGGAACCTCCCATATGGTCTTATTGAGCTCCTGTCGATAGAAAGTCGGTCTCTCCTTGTGGGACATTCCTGTAGAGGAGTGGAAACTTCTGTGCTGCTTGCTTGATATAAACAAACACAACAACTAAGCGCAAGCTCCGCGTTCAGTCCTATCCGCGTGCATTAGAGGACTTCAGTCAAATGCATAAGATCTGCACAAACTCCAGCTCTGATCCTGGAGGAGTCGCGAGGTGGCAGAAAACGCGTGAGATTTCTTCTGCGGATTTCTTTTTCTTTTTCTTTTTTTTTTTTTCTCCCGTTACAGGTTCTCCTCTGACGAACACGCTTGACGTCACTGCACAAGGGCAACTCTCGGGACTTCGTCCCAAACCTCGCGAGAACTTCTGTTTATTATGATTACTCAATATTAATATAAGCAACACCGAAACAGAAATAATCATTCACGACATGTATACAAAGTAACTGTTTAAATTATATGAGCAGTAAAATAATAATAATAAAAAATCGAATAGCCTTTAGACTTTGTTGCTCTTTTGTTAGTTTTGACTGCTTCTATTAGTCGCCTCTGGCTTGCTTAGTTGGGGACACTTCATTTCCAGCGATACCGTTGACTTGATTGCAAAGATACTATTTAAACTGAGCTGGATGTTGACATCACTGAATTCAATGATGAACTGTCTTTAACTGAAAAATTTGTGTTTACTATTGTCATTTTGCATTATTGACACTATTTTCCTAATTAATGCTGTTCAGTTGCTTTGACACAATCTGTATTGTTAAAAGCACTATATAAATAAAGGTGGCTTGACTTGACTTGACTATTGTCCTCATTTGGATAAAAGCGTCTGCTAAATGACTAAATGTAAACACTGCAATATTCAGTATACTGTATGTATGCTTGAGGCAGTTCCTCAGTAATATTAATGACTAATATATGCTTTTATCTTTTTATTTTCTATTTGACATTCAAATATGTCATAATATCTCTTAAGATGTTCAGGTACCAGTTTAAAACGCCATATAAAAAATAAAATGTATTGCTTAATACTTCTCAAACATAAATAAATCTAATCCTTTCGACAATAAAACAATATATTTATCGGTAATAAAACAATAGTAGGCCTACTACTAGTACGCTGAATTCGGAACCGCATACTAGTAAACTACTCTTACTGCTTACTATTCATACTCTTACTAGTACTTGAGTACTTGCTACTTTATTTCAGCGTTAGTAAAAGCGCGGAGGTGGTGCGCTAATCTGATTGGTTCATCCTTAAAAGCGCTGAGAAAAGTAACAGGTTCCACGTGGCGGCGTCCGGGCGCGACATAAACAAACACTTTACGGTAACTTTTATAGCTTCTGAAATCAAAGTGCACAGTGAAAAGTTCAAATTGAATTCTTATTTAAACCATCTCAACAGCACTGATTTAAATATGCTTAAAACTTTCGGTGGATCACATAACTGCTACACACAACAAACACGAAAGGATTCAAATGAAAAGGACAACAACTGAACACACCTAGCTAGCACTTGCATAGGATTATACAGAAAATATTTATTATGTTCCACGTTTACAAATATGAACCTCCAACAACTAGCATTTTCTATAGAGCTTGACTGTGTACATTTACAGGCTGAACGAGGATAGTTCAGTTGTGGACTTTAGTACATGAAGAGTTGATGATAGGTTCAGATACCACATGCATTTGAATGCTTAAATACAAAAGAACATCCTGGCATCTACATGTTTGTAATGTGTAATAGACAAAAATGCATCAACACAAAAAAAATATCATAGGACTGTATTACAGAAATCTTAATTCTTGACTCAAGAGTTGAAAAAGTGAAATTAACCCTCTTATTTATATATGTTAAAGATTGAACTTGTAGTGTATTTCCCCAAAACGATTAGAATTTTCCCAATTATATCATATCATCCACATATAATGTGATAGCAGGATCATTCAGAAAAGTGTTGACGTCTATGTTTATTGTAGTTTTATGTAGCTGTGTATTTATCAAACCGAACCAAACAGACACATCTTCACAATGAAATCACATGGTGTTGATCAAGAAGGTTTGCTTTTACATATATTATAAAATTAAAGTATATATGTGGTATCAAAAAATAATGTTGTACAAGTTTTGTTTTGATCTAGTAGCATTACTAGTTTGCCTATTTGAATGGGAAGGTTTCCATGAAGTCTATGGAACATTTTTCATAATTTGTCCCATGCTGCAAACAATAGGTCTTATATGTTTATTATAAACATTTGGGGTCATTTGAATAATGACATAAGCCATTCATGACACCTAAACCTAAAATAGCTCTCAATAAATGACATTTTTGTAAAAAAAAAAACTTATATTCAAAAATTGTACAAGATAACATTGTTTCTGCCTTCTTTACTGTACGCCCAAGCAAAAGAAGTTTGAATCCATAATAAGTTCTTCATTTCATCATCGGCAGGTATTACGGTTTAACCCTGATCCAAGACCGAATTCACCCGAAATCTAACCTTAAGTTAAACATTTACAGAAATGGAAAGCAGGTCTTAAATTGGTGCTAAACCGCAGGTGGAGTCGGCTCTCTGTGCATCTTCGCCAGCACTGCATTTCTACAGGCGTTCAGAGTCCAGTTTCCAGAGAGAGCGATTCATCTGGGTCACTTCAGAAAAATCAGGTAAAATGCCATACACATACAGGACGCCGCCACAGCAATGTGGAGCCGTGTGCCTATTACTGCAGCTGCAGAGAAAAGAGAAAACACACAGCGCATGAAACCTCACTGCAACGCCATGAGCTTCATTACAGATCCGACAGATGGCTTACCTTTGTAAAAGACTCCCCAGACACCCTTCTTCTCAGACAAGAGCCAGCTGTTCAGACGAGGGACCTTCTTCAGGTATGCACACGTGCAAATGAAAAGAAGCCCAAATACAAGAATGCCGTCGAAAGAGTACACTGTGAATAAAGAGCACACCATTAACCCTCTATTACACGCAGCTCAAAAAGTGTGCTGTAAACTGAATAGAAAAAATAAACAAACACAACACAGAGGGATACAGAACTCATAAAGTGATGATTTATTCACACTTTCCAAAGTAATCACACTTTATGGTGTTATGGTCAAATATTCTTATAATTACTTAAAGCGTCTGCTAAATGTAAATGTAAAATTACACAATAACTATTGTTCTACAGTTTGGGACGGTAAGATTTTTTTTAATGTTTTGGAAAAAGGTCTTATGCTCAACAAGGCTGCTTTTATTTCATACAAATACAGAAAAACAGTAATGAAATATTATTACAATTTAAAGTAATTATTTGCAATTTTGGGACATTTTAAATGTAATTCATTCCTGTGATGGTGATGGCAGGCTGTTTAAAGCAGCCAATACTCCAGTCTTCAGTATCACAAGATTCCGCAGAAATCTTTTTAACATGCTAAATTGGTACTCAAAAACATTTCCTATTATTAATAATGTAGAAAGCAGCTATGTAATGTAGATAAATACAAGAATTATTAAAAAAAAAAAAAAACACCTTGACCCCAAACTTTCAAACAGTAGTGTTTAATAATAACAATAGTTCCTATTACTTATTTCACTTCTGTTTCAGTTTTTATAACCATTTCTTACTATGTGTCAGTAAGTTGTTGTTTTTTAGCATGTGTGTTTGGCAGTGTTATTTTTTAGGATTA
>NW_015558618.1:522549-524001 GCF_001515605.1 Sinocyclocheilus anshuiensis | reverse complement strand
ATAAATATAAATATAAATATAAATATATATATATATATATATATAGCTTGCAAAGTTAATAAAATAGGATTGTTACACTCAAAGAAAAATATTTAGGCCTAAATGTAAGAATTTGCATTGCATATAAAATGTCCATCAATTATTTTGAACAAACTAATAAACATAAAATGTGATGCTGATTCTAAGCAATCTGAATAAATGCATTTTGAAAATTATGAATATTTAAATAAAACCAAAGAGTTGCAAATAGTTAACCTATGCTATGATGGGTTTTTTTCTTCAGTTTATTAGTACTGAAATCTTATCGTTTCATTTATGCATGACTGACAGATATCTTCGTTTATGTTAAAACTGTGAAATCCAAACATATGAACATTTTATATGCAATTCAAATACATAAATCCTACACTTAGGCATAAATATTTTACATAAATTTAAAGATTCAAAGCAACCAGCCATGTAATTTCAAACAATAAAATATAGAAAGTTGATGATTTGTCAACAACACTTGATATCATAACACACCTTCTTTGCCAAAGCAAAAGGGGACACGCATCACAAATAATATTTTAACTGCAGAATGTGTACTGTACATACATTTGGCATTAATTTAGATGTAAATGCGATGTCTGCTCCAGGTGGAGTTATGATGTTCACACAAACATGAGTGAATCTGCACGACTGAAGCTGTTAGACACCAACACTCTGATTCTCCGCTGCATTTATTACGCTTAACGAGAATATATAAAAGCATTTTGATTTAGATGCAAGAGATAAAGGTTAAACCAGCTGCGGCTCCATAACCCATACAGATTAAAAGCCTTGGCTTTATTACAGGTAATGCTGTCTGAGGTACAATAAATCGCTTTTAGAGTCGGTAGGTTTCAGAGAAATCAAAATATTTGTGGTCTACAGAATAATAATAAATATATCATTATATAATTATTATCTTTTTTTGATATAACGTTATCATTTTAATATAATTATATAATTTTATAGATGTTATATATTATTAATAATTATATATTAATAATAATAATAATTGATTAAATATATTCTGATAAAATAGGATAATAATAGTTAGAATAATAAATATAAAAATAAAAATATTTCACGTTATCTCTCTCACTCTCTCTATATATAATGCTATATAAGTTTATATAATTTATAAAATCCCATTATTATTATTAATAATAATAATATAGATTGTATAGCTAATGTTAGGCTATAGAACTTCATTTATTTAAAAAATAAATTGTGACAATAATAATAATAGTTTTTATAATTGTTAAAGGGGTCATATGATGCGATTTCAATTTTTCCTTTCTCTTTGGAGTGTTACAAGCTCTTGGTGCATAAAGAAGATCTGTAAATTTGCAAAGACTAAAGTCTCAAATCCAAAAAGATATTCTTTATAAAAGTTAAGAGTCAGCCACACCTACCTAAAACGGC
>NW_015558618.1:514643-522504 GCF_001515605.1 Sinocyclocheilus anshuiensis | reverse complement strand
AATGTTTATTTGCAACTGTTAATCATTTTCAAACATTTACACCATGCAGGGTTAACCTTACAGTAGTGCTCAACATTGTCGACTTTCAAAATCCTTCATCACTTGAATTAAGAAGATCAAATTTGAACACATCCCCCACAAAATCAGACTTTACTTTCTAAATTGCCTACATGTCAAAATGAGTACATCACTACAATATCTTTATAGAAAAATCCTAATACTGAACACGAGTCATGTTTTTCCCTTACAAAAATTAACCATGCTTTTATTATAGTAAAAGTACAGTAATCATGTTTTTTTTTTTGGCAAATGGATTACCATTTGTATTTATTTTTACTACAAAATCCATGGTTAAACTATGGTTAGTGTAGCAAAAACCATGGTTAATTTGTGGTTACCATGGTTTAACAATAGTAACCATTGTCTTTGGATTTATAGTAAAATCGAACCAGTCTGTGTTTTCCGCATCGCGGAAATTATAGGGCCGTATGTCTCCTAGTCAGTGCAATTTTGGAAAGACATCAATTAAATCTGTATGTGGATGTGTGTAAATATTCAAATGTAATTAACATTTTCATAAGTAACTGTAATTTAATTACACATTTTTTCTGAGTAACTGTAACTGATTACGGTTACATTTATTTTGTAACGACATGTAACTAGTTACTCCCCAACACTGGCAATTAATAACTAACAATCTTTTTAATAAACTGTGATCACGTTAAATACAAATTCAGTAGTATTAAAAATACTTTATCGCATGACACTCATATCTAGTACTTGCCTAAAAAGGCAGGTTTATGATACACTAACATTAGGCTTCATTAGGATTTAAAGGTACAATATGTAAGTTCAACGCTCGAGGGCATGAATTCAAAACAAACAAAGGTGTAGTTTGATGACGCCGTGACTGAGTGTGGAATCATGGGAGTTGTCGTCTTCATCCACACAGCTGACGCAATCCGACGGGGCTCAGGCAGAAATCATGTTCATGGACGAGCTAATGTATTAAAGATTGACTAACATCGTAGTATGAAGCAGAGTGAGGCAGAAAGCCATCGAAGCGAAACGAGGCAGCTGAGTTAATTGCTAATGAGAGCCGAGAGTGACACACGGCTCGAAAGCAGCGGAGCTTTTATTATGCCACACTTTAGCGCTTCCGCTGCTTCCGGTCGTGTGTATGTGGGGTAAAGCAGCGCTGTTTAATCATACTAGACATGTTTGAAAGTTCTGTTATAATGCTACTCTGTGCGGTCGTCACCGGTCTATTAAAACGCACAAATTAAAGCGTCTTTGGTGTTTCCATGTTTTCTACAAAACAAAACCGGAAATCGAGGGGTTATGACGTCATTGGCAGGCGACACAATGACACTATAGACACGGTCCGTGTCACTAAATAATGTAAGTACACAAGTCAGCAAAATATGTAACACTGTTCTAGTGGTTTTTGGATATTTTAATAAAAAAAATATTACATATAGCACCTTTAAGGTTTCTAATTTACAATTACCATATTTTGTAATTAGGCCTATATAAAATATTTTATATTCCTAATTATAGTGTAAACTCGAGATATAAATACGTTTGAACGTTGCAAGTAATTATTTCTACAATGTTACATGAATCACAAGAATGAATAACTGTTTCTTTAATAAACACATGACTTCTTATTGGAAACGGTGTTTGCAGCCGGAGCTCAAGCGGGTGCTGGAACAGAGGAGACTGGAGCAGCACAGAGAGAGAGAACAAGCCTCACAGTCGCCGTTTAACCTGGAGCAAGAGCTGCACAAGAGACGTCAGAAACTCCTGGCGGTACGTGTTTACGGGTGCGCATGACTGGTGTTGTGCCCAATTTTAACCCCCTGACAAATTATGCAGTCGTTACCTGATTGCACAATCCTAACCCCTCCCCCACACCTACTCCTTAACCTACCAATACTAGGGGGGTAATAATCTGGAGGGGGGTCAGAATTGGGCACAACACCAGCATGACATCAGTTGAACCAAAGGCATTTAGTGCTTCTGTCAGTGAATCATGATGTGAGGACTACAACGACAACAATGGCACAATAAGAAATAAAGAAACATTTAAAAATCTTACAGACCATAAACTTTTGAACAATAATGAACCATTGAAATAGGCTAAAAACCCGGTGAAAAACAGTTCTGTATTATTAGTATTTAGGAGACTCACTGGACCTGTGATTCTTTCCTTTACAGTATGAGCAGGAAGAGGACCTACAGAACATGCCAGAGTTTGTTCGAGTGCGGGACAACCTGAGACACATCACCGTCACAGGCTACTGAACCAACAGAAGAACAACAAATGCAACAGATCCATTTTCTCAAAGGACTGCTTTTTGTTGCGTCAGAGGGAATCATTACCATCGATATGATTCAGTCATTTTGTGTTGTGCTCTCTCACCGATGAGATATGAAATCTGAAATCCTTTTAAAGTGTGCAAATGACTTTTTGTATCAGCATCCAGGGTCCAAAATCTTTTAGATGAGTTTTGCTAGAATATCCTTAAGCACTCACTCCAACCGTCAGGCTGCTGCGAGTAAGAGATGCTGAGGAAATGCACTAAAAATCAAGCCTTGTCCGATTTTCAATATTCTGTTGCACTCTGAAATAAGTCAAAATACTGAAGTCAGTCGCAACTTCCAGTTCACGTGGAGTTTTTTTCAGTAATTTCATGTCGAGATGTGGTCACATTGGCGAAACTTAGGTGAAAATGTTCAGACAAATAAGATCCACTGTCCATTTATCAATAGTGTAGTGATGATTGAAGCAGCACTTAGTCACTTAAGTCACTTTCAAACTAAGTAGCTTTATATTGCTCAACACGGCGAATTTGGATGCTCAAAGTTTAACAAACATGAATCCAATGTCAAATCCGACATCACACAGAATTACACATTGCGCCAATTCTGATTGAGATGGATGCATTTTTCTCACAGAATTTCACTGTACAAAAGGTAAATATGATCACATCCTAAGACATGGTTTTAATAAAAACGTTTATTCATTTCAAAAAAAATAATCATACAAGGGGACTGATGTGGTGAAAAAAACAGAAAAAAAAATGCTTAATAAAATCTGAGGTACATTTTTACAACTCCATCACAACACATAAAATACTAGAAATACTGCCAAACTTGGCGGTCAAGTTCTCTAATCTTCAATACAGCTTTATAATTATATGGCAAATTTGTGAGCAAAACTCACAAAGAAAACCATCTCAGGTTCTCTATCACAATGAAAAACATCTGTTTTGTTAAAATACATGTATATGAACATTTATCTTTCTCATTAATAAACTGCTAGTCTGGCCCCACCTTTTCTTATCAATGTAGATTTATTACAACAGATACACTCCAAACATCTCACGATTATAAATGAACGATAAGATGGAGAATTCTATCGGTGGACATCAAGTACAGAAGGTGTATGCAGAGAATACAGCAGAAATATTTGATATCAAAGTTCCCGTTACCCAGAATCCCCCAGGCTCTCCGTACAAGCTGACTCCATGTTGTTGAATCAGCCTAATAATGGAAGAACATCTCGATCTCAAAAAGAGCAGCTTTTGAGTAACACCATCTCCCGTATTTCTAATTTAAAACGCCTTTTCAAAAGGTTAAGAAATGCTGTTTCGGCTCGACACACAACATTGATAATAAATTAATAAATAGCAAGTGAAAAAAAATGCATAAGATCACAGATGTCAGGGGATGCCATCCTTCCGTTGGCAACACTGGGAAGGCGGGACGCTCCAGTCGTAAATGTAGGACAGCCTCAGTTTGACTTCCTCTTTGCACAGCCGCCCATTGCGCTGTAGCGTCTGATGCTTCTCCAACATGTCCTCTAAACTCTGCTTGTGAGTGACCAGGTACTTATTGCTGCAGCCGCGCGACTTGTACTCCGTGTCGAAGCGCGGATCGTGAATCCGCTTCACGTCCACAGGGGCCAACCAGGCACCCAAGGACACGTCCTCACTCTGCCAGGTCTTTAGAAACTCCACGTTGAGACGTACGTAGTGCACGAGGTCAGCGGACAGCACGTAGCCTCCACCCAGAGCATAAGGTAAGTAGTAGTCGCACAGTTCCCAGGCACTTTCTTTCCATTTCCCGGCCGTTTTCACTCTCCCGCGGCCGGAGAAGAAGCCCCAGTAGAGTCGGCTGGGCTCCTTAGTCTTCAGCTCCTCTTTGAGGACTTCCAAGCGGGTGAAGGTGTCGTCGTCGGCCTTCAGAACGAATTTAAAGTCCACGTTTTGGTCCAACCAGGAGTACATGTGAAGCAGTTTCTGCGTGAGGTTCTCATACGAATCCCGGAGGTCAGGGAGCAGGAGGAGGTCATGGTGACGGATCTGCTCGGTTCCGAGGTTCTGGAGGTCTTCGGCGGGTAAACCCTCTGTGCCGACGACAAACCAGTAGAGCACTTCGGGATCCTGCTTGGTCAGCCAGGTGCTCCGGATGATACTGCGACGCTCCGTGTACTTTGGCCCCGTGGTGATGAGAACGACCAGGAATGTAGAGAGCTCTTTGGCGTGAGGAGGCCCTGCCGGCTGCTTCTGTCGTGACTCGGCCCGCGGCGCCGCCCCTGGGGACTCAGCCGGCTTCAGTGTCTCAGACGTACATTTGGCGAGGAACAAAAGGACGATGGCGAATAGGAAGAAGACACCGAGTGCCAGGGCTGTCTTGTGACGACACACAAGACGGACCAAATTCATGATGTCACTGAAGGACAGAAGGAAATCACACAAGCCTTAACTAAATGTGTGCAACCTTACAGCCTGTTCACACCAAAACGAACATTTGGTGCAAGAAACACATTTGCATGCAACAGATTTTTTTACAGAGAGGTGCACTGATCTCTTTTCCATCGCACTGAAAAGAAAACAGGTCACCCATACGATTCAAGCTTTTTGTCGTGTGCTGTTCGATTTACCTACTTCTCCGCAACATGGGTCACGTTAGCGAAATCTTGAGGGCAAAAAGGGACATGGTCCATTCTCAATAGTGTAGCAATGTATGAAGCACAACTCTTCAAGTCACTTTCAACTCAAGCAGCTCTCTGTTGGTCAGCGCAGCAAATTTGCACGACTAATTTGAAGAGGAGCGAAATCTGCACGGGGAACTTTTTCGCCCTCATGCATTAAGGGCCGGTCACACTACACTTTCCGTTTCATTGACTTCCATTCATACACGTACGAATGCAGGAAACAGGAAACACAAGCGCTTGCGTAATTCGCTGCAGTTCGGTGAACTCTGCCGTGGCCTCTTGAATTAAAAGAAAGCATACTTTAAAATCATACTTTTAAAAGCATACTTTTTTTACATTTTGTATGTATTATATGTAAAACTAAATGTAAAATATTTTCTGACCTGTGCTTTACTTCCGACTGCATGAATTCCTATTGAAATGATTGGATTTGGCCCAAGAAATTTCGCTGTTAATTGAGACCTCGCATTAATTAATAGACACCGAAGTTGAGCAGCATTGCTTTGTGTAACTGGTGTCAACCCTGTTAACGCTGTACTTATGCTTTTCTGTAAGCGCCACCTACTGTTCACATAATGAATCTGCACTTTCATTCAGCCTGTCTGCCGTTTTTTCCCCCTTTGGACTGAACAAACAAATCATATGCGAAAATCAGACCGAATTTTCATGTTGTTGTGAACAGGCCTTTAGGGTAGATGATACAGAACAGGGGTGCGTTTCCCAAAAGCAACTACGGTCGCAAGTTTTCAATGGAACTTACCAGCATAGTTAGCTAATGATGCTTTTGGGAAACGCACCCCTGATCAATAAACATCACAATCTTAGGTTCTATTTTTTTTTATATACATTTATGCTTTAACTAGTTTTTTTTTTTTTTTTTTTAAATAACTAGTGATTTTTAAATGTAGTCACGGTACAATATTTTCTAATAAGGTAATAAAAACTGCATGGATAATAGTTATAAAATAATTCAGTTGTTTTACACCATTTTAGACAAAGTATAGCATGTCAACTACATAGACAATAATAATATAAAGAAACCAGTAAATAATAAAATTGTATTATTTTGTGGAACCAGGTTAGAAAACCACATTGAGACCACCATGCACGCAGAGACCACCAAAGATTCATCACGCAGCGTGCACATTAACTTACCTGCTAGATTCCCTGCAAAGCGATCATTTATTGCGCTTCTGGCTCATCGTGTGCATCTTTATTATTAGAGGCTGTTTTGTTTTGCAGTAGCAGCTGATGTGCTGGAGGTGAACCGCAACTCTCCGTCTTCTGCCTCTCCAGACAAAACGTACAATATTTACACACAGCAGACGCACACACCTCCCGCGACGACTGAAAACGTCAGACTAAAACATAAAGCATTTTGAACGCGTCATTATTATTGTTTTTCCAGCTCAAATGCACGCACACAGCCCGCACTTCCCGTTCACAACCACAGACTGAAGTCGCGCTGCTCCGACAGCTTCATCTGCGACCGGCGCCACCTACCGGACTGGATGATTACATGCTCATCATTTCAGATAGTTGCCACTATGCAGGGACGCATTTTCCGTACACCGACGAAAACTCGCTGCTTAACTTCCATACATAGTACGATGTAAACCGTAGTAATATTGTCGTATATCTCTGTCGTTTGAACCGCATTTGTTAAATCATATAGGACTGTTGTTAACCACGTCGTGTGGTGGCGTAGTAATAACTTCTGATAGCGGATTCAAGATTGCAATTAAGTCAGATTAATCTAGTTTACTTACACAAAACACCAGAAAGCCTTTATATTTCTCTCTCTCTCTCTCTTTAATAACGTTAAGAAATAAATGAACTTTTCCACGACATTCTAATTTATTGAGATGCACCTGTATGTCACTTTACTCCCGTAGGATATGTAGTTCCCAGATAGCACACGTACGTCTGCAAGATGTCTGTTAAAGATCGCTTCATCTGGAAAGCATCTGCTTTGTACAAACATGATCTGATCTTTTATATACATTCTGACATCTGATAGGAAACGTCCTATAGACGTATTGCAGATGAGCAAACACAAAAAAAAAATACTTCTTGCAGATGTCAAATAGTCGTCTCTGTGATGTACTTGTGCTATCAGGGTTCATTGTCAATAATTTCTCTGAAATGCTGCTGTAACACATGGCAATCAGACTATTTCTTTTCTCCTGCGAGGGAATATAGTTTCATCTTGGTGTTCAGTATTATCATGTCCGTACTCAGACTTTAAGCTGAAGCTGTTCCCTTGGATGTTTCAATTTAGGATCATCCAAAACCTACTGGACTGTCTGGAAATGGGACAAATGGGCAAGCAAAAAGACAGTGATGTCTAGACAACCAGGGTAGAGAAGAAAGAAAAGCTAAAAACAGCAAGATACAAAAACTGAATTGATGTTCGTTTATTTGATGGCATTACAATAGAGGTGTTTTTTCCATCGTGGCTTGACATTACAAAATGTGTACAGTACTTTCTTGGTTGATGCTAAATGTTCTCTGAACTCAAAAACACTGCCAAACATGTTGGAGAGAATGTCAAGGCACGTCATGTTATTGAGAACAAGAAGGACCGTAGAGGTCAGTCACAGTGTCATTTTGAGCAATTTCAAAGATCACGTTAACGGTGTCACAGAGACCGCACGCAGCAGTCAAGGGTCAGACATATTTGGTGTTCTCTAGTTTGAAAAGCGGACTACTCAGAAATGCTGCAAATAAAGCACACTTAATGTCAGAAAACCAATCATCGGTGTGTAATTATGGTTTCCGAAGTAGCATCACATTTTCATTGGCTTTGACATCCCAGCTCTTCTGTTAAATATCTTTACCCCCCCCCCCCCGATT
>NW_015558618.1:509756-513335 GCF_001515605.1 Sinocyclocheilus anshuiensis | reverse complement strand
CCAAGGAGAGTATTGACATCATTAAACAATTTTAGCTAAAAAATAAATACAATAAAATAAAAACTTGATGGGAAGTTGATGTTACTCCTTATATCCACTGATATTCCTCACAACATACACTCTACGATTCTACCAGGACTTTGATTTGACTAACATATAGCGCTAACTTAAATACCAATACGACCAGGGCACATAACTTTTTTTTTTCCTTTCCACATCTTGACCTTCCAGTAAAGTGGTTGAGAACCAGTCAGCTTCACAATCAAACATAACTTAAAAACAAGAGATCCTACGACAACAAAAACACGACATTGAATCTAAAAACAAAATGGAGTATAAACGAGTCAAGGATTAGTGTAAGGATTTTAGTCGAACAGGCGAATCTACGGCGTTACGATCCCCGTTCCTTTATGTCAGCATTATTCCGCTATTGCTTACGAATTAAAAACACGTCAGCGTTCCTTGAGCTAAGAAAATAAACTTACCTAACCGGACACTGGATTTCCGAGTAAACGGATGCAAAACGCCATAATAGATTTCTAAATATTAACATTCTAAAACATAAATAGGACAGATCAAACCAGTTGCAGCAGTTGACAGCAGGTCTGTCGGTCGTAAAATCTGAAGACGTGGCCTTACGTGACATCAGTCTGTGTGTGTCATATGTAGGGGTACTGAGGGACCCTCCGCGGGCTGAGCTGATAGCCGCTGTACGCCCTGCTTCCTCTAGTGGTGCTGGTGCTGATGTAAGGATGGGCGGGGTAATGTTGCTGGTAGTGGGCGGAGAGACTGTGGACCACGCCTCCAATGGAGTCCTTTGGGATAAGACTGGCTGCATAGTGACTAGTGGGCGGGGCGTGCATGGAGGGGGAGGAGCCTTGTACGAGCAGGCGCTCCATGTGGGACACGGGGGTAGGGTAGGTGTAGAGGCTGGGGGTGCTGGTGAACGACGGGGTCTTCTGGAGACAGTAACGAGAGGAGGCAGGCGGGTATGTGTGCTGTCGGCGCAGGGAGGATGAGCCACCGGATGGTTCTTGGGACGAGGAGACAGTGGTCTGGAAAAAGGAAAACAGAAACTGAACCACACGTTCTTTATGATACACTGCGGCGCGGAGCATCGACAGAAGCGGTCACCTGACTGAGGTTGAGTGGTTGAGATCTGCTGGGCTCCTGCTGGTGGTCAGTGATGCTCTCTCCTGAGCTGCTCGGCTGCCTTGTGGCGGCGGCTCTCTTAGGCTTCATGTAGTAATGCTGTGCAAGACCTAAAACAAACGTGACGAATGCTTTTATAAAGAACTGTTGACCAAGCTACAGCGAATACAAATGGGACCACAGCTAATACTCGCCTACAGCCGATGGGATTTTGGCTGATATCGGGTTTTCCACAGGCTGTGCTTTCACAGATGGAGCCACCACTGCCAGGGATTTGGACAGTCGTGAGGACTGGACCCCCGCGTGACTGTTCTTGGGTTTGGGAGTCAGAGGACTGGCGGTGGAGGAGTCCGAATCGTGAATGGTCAGACAGCTGATCACATTAGTCCTGTGGCAAAAAAAAGTTGATTTTTAGGGAACATCTGTGGAATTTCACATGGATGAAATGACTTAAATATGGAAAAATGATATATTTGTTTTATAATTAACACTATATTCGTATTGGCAGACTTCAGTTCAGACTTCAGTGTGGTTTACAGAAATATGAAGCTACTTTACATTGTGAAAAAAGACATTGTCAGACTATAACTTTTGCATTAATGCATACATTCCCATTCAAAAGTTTGAGGTTGATAAGATGTTTCTGAAAGAAGTCTCTTCTGCTCACCAAAAAATACAGTATATCAGAAATATGGTGAAATATTATATATTTTTAAAAAAATTTTTTTCCTGTGATGCCAAGCTGAATTTTCAGCATCGTTACTCCCGTGTCACATGATCCTTCAGAAATCTAATACGCTGATTTGCTGCTCAAGAAACATTTTTGATTATCAGTGTTGAAAACGGTTGTGCCGATTCATATTTTTGTGAAAACTGGGATGGAGATTTTTTTTTTTTCTCCAGGAATCTTTAAAAAATATAAAGTTTAATGAACAGCATATATATGAAATATACATTGTAACATTATAAAATGTCTAGACAGTCACTTTTGATCAATTTATGGCATCCTTGCGGAATAAAAGTATTATTATTATTTTTTTATTATTTGGAAATCTTACTGACCTCAAACATTTTGTTGCGTATGTGGAAACATGGCGATCATACCAGGTAGTCAGCTCACTCACCTAGCAGGGTGGAACTTCCTCTCGTCCTCATCTTCAGAGTCACTGTGTATGGTGATGACACTGACAGCAGGACTCGGGGTGTCGGAGATAATGATGGGCTGAGTGAGAATAGCACTGAATGACTGAGAGCCCACCAGAGCACTGCTGTGAATACAGAAATAGACAGACAGTAAATTTAAAGATTTTTCACACTCAAAAAGCATCTGGACACCTAATGCACGTCCTCGCATTAGTGCATCAAATCATGTTATTTTTATTTATTTTTTTAAATAGTTCAAGCACACAAAGCAAAAAAAACTGTTCAGAATAATAAAACTAAATTAACATACCATTGAAATATTTGAGTGTCAAAAGTAAATGGCCCAATACCTGCTGCCAGTGTCACAACAGACCCTGCTCCTCTTGTTCTGAGACCGTGTGACTGTGGACGTTCCTCGACTGAGAGACTGAGTAAGATTGAGGCCGCCGAGGATGTGTGGGTTCTGCTGGACAACACCATTGTGCTGACCGCTCTGAGAAGCCCTGCAGGAAACAACCAACCAATCAGTATTGAGCACATTCAAACATCTACCATACTATAATGAAAGTTTACAGTTCTTCCTAAACATTCACCTCCAGCTTGAAGTTTGCTGTGTAGAGTTCTCGGACAGTAGGGTCTCCAGAGGCGGGTCGGTCACTACGGGCTGGTGGCTGGAGTTGTGGATGGTCATGCCAGGCACCTGCTGCCACGCGGAGGGTATGAGGATCTGCTGGGTTCCCGCTGGCCAGGCCTGCTGGAGGATGACAAAATATTTGCTTTAGTGACACTGGTACTTGGAAAAATGCTTAAACAAGTCAGTGTACAAACTGACTGTCAATCAAATTTGAAATAAGTTTCACTGGCAAATGAATCATAGATAAAAACAGCTATGACCAAACCTGCACCACACAATGAGTGACAATGATGCATATATGGCCATTTAATTCTGAATTAAACATTTGTGCCATGCCAGAATGATCAAGAACTTCAACTAACATGCTGATGTGACATCACTGCACTGCAGAAAATAATACTAAATGAATAAAATAATCCATCAATGCACAAAAAAAAAATACGCAATTCTCTCCCGGAGCATTAGACAGCTTTAGATGTAGCGCAGCCATTCCGTATGATTTTAAAAGCCAAGACAAGCACAGCATGCATAAATCATACACAAGCATTAAAAATTAAAGATGGGGGCAGGAAAGAGTAGTCCGGCAACCTGTTGGGAAAAATCATGGCTGTTAAATAGTCAGAAAACAATGAGGGTTTCCACAGAGCAAA
>NW_015558618.1:494631-509420 GCF_001515605.1 Sinocyclocheilus anshuiensis | reverse complement strand
CTGTATACACACACACACACACACACACACACACACACACACACACACACACACAGAACAAGAAGCTGCAAGCAAAGCACAGAAGAGTCAGCACATGCCTCCCATGCCTGTAGCAGACCTGCATTGAGAAAGAATGATGAGGGAGGGACTAAAAGAGAAAAGAAAGGGAGAACGAGCAGAAAAAGACTAGAAATAAATAAATAGAGGCAGGGGAAGAGGGGGAGGGGGAGGGGGAGAGAAGAATAGACTAGAAATACAGAAGGGATGATTTAAAAAAAAAAAAAGGAAGAGCTGAAAAAAGAAAGAGGAAAAACTCAGGAAGAAAAAATATAGGGGTCAGAAATAAAAACAGAGATCGGGAAAATAAATAAAAATGTAATTGAAAGAAAAAAATGCCAAAAAGGTCAGTAAAGCTCAAAGAGGATCCAGAATGAAAAAAGTGAGATCGGAAAAAAAGATGGGTGATTGGACAAAAGATCAAAGTGTCACTGAAAAAACAAACAAACAACAGAAGACAACAACAAAAGATCGGTAACGATCAACTAGAGATTAAAGAGGATCCCGAATGATCAAAGAGAGGTCAAAAAAAAGATAAGAGTCTGAAAAAAAGAGATCAAAAAGAGATCATAGAGGATCCAGAATTATCAAAGAGAGATCAGAAAAAAAACAGAGACATAAGTAAAGATCAAAGAGTGATCCAAAAGAAATAAAAGATATGGTCTATAACATAGAGAGACCAGAATGAGAGTAGGATTAGAAAGAAAGATGCATTTAAGCAAGATTTTGGAACGAGCCCAAGAGAGGGAGAGGGTCAATGAGAAATGATGATGTTGTGGTAGAGCGCTGGGTGGGTCTCTCTTTACCAGCACTGCGGCTGTCTGCTCCAGTAGGGCAGGCCTTCCTGCCCCACAGCCCAGTGCCAGGGGCAGTGAGTACTGGGATGCCACTCCCGCTGTGTGGGGGTGCAGCGTGGCCACCATCAGAGGCGTACAGGAGCCCTATGGAGGAGGGGCACCATGGAGGGAAAGGGGCAAAAAGCATGGAAAGATTAGACAAAAGGTCAGACTCAGGTCAGGGGTACAAGGCTGTGATCTCACATGCCATTTACAGGCACTTGCCAGTAGCCGAACAGCTGTCCATGCATACTTTAAGGACTGACATTTCCTCTCCAGCTCAACTGGATTAATTAGCAGTTCATCAGATTGCAGTGATGGAATGTCAGCGTTAGATATTATGCCGTTTCACAAACAATGTGCTATATGTCTTACCTGCGTCAGCATGCTGGGTTGAATCTGAAGGGGTTGCGTGGTCTGGTTCTGCTGGACAACAGGAACACCGTTCTCCATCCTGACAGGATAGCTAGAGGCTTTATTAGAAGACGGAAGCCCTTCAAGAAAAAAAAAACAAAAGACAGTGTCTGGACAAATTTTTCAGAGGGTTTTTCAAGGATGGGGAAGCCTTGCATTATTGTATCAAATGAATAATTAATCGTAAAACATCTTTCTGAAATTCTGAATGAATCAAGCTAAAAGAAAAACAAATTCAAGGCTGAAGAGTAGAGGGCGCAACATGAACGCAAGAACAGAACACAGGAAAAGAAACTTGGTAATTTTAGCAAATAAAAATTAAATAGACATGATGCTTAACTTAAGTAATTTGTGGTTACATTATCGAAGGTCAGCAGCAAAAACATTGGTAGATTAAGTGACAATTAAATCCATAAATAATTTTCTCGACTGTTGAAGACAGGATGTGCAAATGCAATTTTTGGGTGTCAATTATCACTTCTATGTGCTTGCGCAACATCAAAATGAGTTAAAATTTTACACAAATGAGCAATGACTCAATCTTTAATAAGGGTTATTTTTCATAAATGTGTTTTCTTTTCTTTTTTTTCCCTTTTTTTAATTACACTGGATAAGAAAGAATAAAGCCTTTTCAAGGCCAATATCAAAATTCAAGCAAAGTTCTAACCTTAAAAGACAGGGGTTAAAAGTCAAGCACTTTCAAAACTCTGTATGTAGCCTGAAATGAGCATCTTAATATTTAGGACCATTTAACCAAATAAAATACCAAATAAGTCCAAAATTCACTGCTTGCATCCCAGTTTAATTCCACCATGTGACGTCTCTGAGACAGGATATTCATCAAGAAAATAGTTAACCAATGTTTTAACTACAACTGGATGGAGTCTGGCTTATCGAAGGGACATAAATCACCCACAATGCACCCTGCTCCAGCTCACCTTGGATAGTGGTGGGGGGGCAGACGATGAGGGTTTGCTGGAAAGGTTCAGTCTGAGCACACAGCTGAGTGGGGCGGGTCTGCAGGGGGATGCTGGGTTGGGCCAGGCCTGGGATGTTTATGGTCGCCTGCTGGTAAAGTGCCGGTTGGTAGTTAAGGAGAGGAACAGCTCCACCAGCGGCTGGAACCTGAGAACATTTCCAACAACGTTAAAGACTGATGGAAATCCTTATTGCATGTGTATTTTTAACCAGGTGGGTTTCCCCTCACCTGGCTGTGCTGGTTCAGCTGGCTGCTGAAGGTCACAGTCAGGTTTCCTGCAGTTCCAGGAACAGCATTAGCAGCAAACAGGGCTTTCCCACTGTCAAAGCTACTGTTCCTTCTCTTGCAGATATCCATGTTCTGGAAACACGACTTCACACTACAAAAATATAGGATATGAGAACAAATTTAAAACACATTTCTTCAAATTAACCAGTGCTAGAAGTCTGGCTCATGGTCACAAACGGATGTGCCAGGGTCTTTGTGGGCATAATTCTTTTATCAGCGTCCAGTCTCAGCATCCTCTTCAGCAGGTCAATCAACTCCCGACGGTCCGCCTTCTCCGCCAACATGTCCGTTCCTTCTAAATGAGTAGGCAGATTGACCTGGAAACCAATCAATGCAATCAGAAAAAGTTAGACTGATCTATTAAACTAATGACACGATCCATCCTATGCATGTATTTCTAATTACCTGCATCATGTCGTCTAAACAATTGAAGATGTATTTTCTCGCTTCTTTTGACTTGATGCCCATTTCGGCCTCATGCTCAGATGGGGTCTAGAAAAATACACAAGTCTTAGTCTAGTGCAATATTAACCAGCCTTGTTTGAATAAGAAACTATTCAGTCATTCAGCAAACAGTTGCTTATGTTTTTAACTCCCTAAAAAACATAAAAGTATGGGTACTGACTTTTAATCTCCACAGTGGGTAGCTGGAGTCTGGTCCTCTGTTGAAGAAGCGGCTTGTCTTTGTGCCAGCACTCAAGAGATACTCGGGAGGCAATCCCTGAGTCTGAGAAATGTACCGAATCTGGAGGGGGGAAAACGGGAAAGGTCAAGGTTAGTACAAAGACTAGGAGGATTTTGGGTAAATTTCTGGGACCATAAATGATTTCTGCTGTCGTAGGGTAAAATCATTCATTCTTCGATTGCCTAGTGCAGGGGTAGGCAAGTTCGGTCCTAGAGAGCCGCAGTCCTGCAGAGTTCAGCTCCAACCCTGAAAACAAAACCCACCTGCCTATAGTCTTACTAATCCTGAAGACATTGATTAGCTTGTTCAGGTGTGTTTGATTAGGGTTGGAGCTGAACTCTGCAGGACTGCGGCTCTCTAGGACCGAACTTGCCTACCCCTGGCCTAGTGTGACATGTTCACAGACGGCCAATTAATGGTCTTGGCGATGATTAGATGCTCTGTTTTGGACTGCTGCCTTAAACTTTAGAACGCGAGTGCAGAATGACGCGTCCGATGTGCAACCGGCTGTCAATGCTGAATCATGGCTAGATGTCATGGCTACAATTTATCTTACAGTCTGGCATGAAAGACTGTACATGTCACACAATCTGCCTTGTCTAGATCTTTTTTTCCGCAAATGCTAATGTTGTCACACTGGACTAAAGCCTACTGAGTTTGCTCACACAGGATATAACAACTGCCTCAAAAAAGCATTGTACTTTTTTGGGAGTTTTTGTGGTGTTCCTGGTCCAAAATGACTGGCCTACAAAAACTGTGAATACAATTGTTGTTAGACTTTATGATTACCAAATATTGGATTCAATCTTGTTTTAATTTCAATTAGCAAAGATGTTGGACTTCGTTTTGTAAATGACTGATCTCAGGCCTCACTGATCTGAACTTACGCACCTCAGTTTTTAACATGAGCCACAAATAATGCTTTTTTTCCCGTCTCAAACACGCAGGTGCATAAAGCGCAGATCAATAAAGCCTACAACCAATCAAAAGGACTGTACAATATTGTCACACTGCTGCGACTCAACAACATGAATACAGTGCATTTTACAATGAGCCTCATTTGCACAGAAAGGAGGCATCTTTATATATAAAAGAATTACTTGATCAGAACATATAGCGCTTGCATGAAGTGCCACAGACACAAACACTAAGGCAACAAGTATAGAAAATACACAGTTGTAGATCTCCTTTAAATGACAATTGAGATAGAACTGAGAGGGTTGAGAGCTAATATTTTTTCTGATAACAACAATAAGATAACATGTGTGACCTGGTCATATTCTGAAGCTCCTGGATATAGCGGCCAGCCCAGAAAGAGCTCTGCAATCACACAGCCCAGTGACCACATGTCAATGGCTTCACAGAACGGCAGACCAAGGATTATCTCAGGGGCTCTGAGGATAGAAAGCAGAAGAAAAATACACTTCAATATCATAATCTATGCACGTAGGCTCCTTTGTTCTTTTATAAACGTATTTAGGAGTCGATTGGGTGATTATTACAACATCATAATCTCATAACTGTGGGATGTAATCTCTACTGAAGGGATGTGTGATCAATAAACATGTACAATTACAGATAATCGCTCACCTGTAGTAGCGAGACTGGAGGTAAGTCGAGCAGACAGCTTTGGAGACGTGACTGGCTGACCCGAAGTCGATGACCTTTACTCTGTAGGGCTGCCGGATGGGGTCCACCAGCATGATGTTCTCAGGCTTCAGATCGGCGTGGATGAGACCCAGGCTCTTCAGCTTCATCAGGGCCGTGGCCACCTGCTGCAGGATGGGGCGGATGTGCCTCAGGGGCAGTGGACTGAACTTACTGTGCTTCAGGAAGTCGTAAAGGTTCTGCTCGAGCATTTCAAACACCAAGCACGTGTGGCCCTTTTGCTGGAAACACTCGTAGGAGCGGACGAAGTTGAACTCGTCAGCATTCTCTGCGCTGAGCCGGTTCAATATGCTCACCTAGAAGAGATATTAAGGGTCAATTACAAATAAGAGCGTCCACAATAAAGAAAATGGGAAACAATCTCTTCATTTAGTTGTGCCAGGTTTATAGAAAGTAATCTGTGTGTTTACGTTGGCTTCATATGAATTTGAATAATCTGTTGATCACATGAAATTTTACAACCTCAATTAAAGGGGTCATATGATGCTATTTTAAAGATCATACATTTGGGCGGCATTATGCTAATATTTCCACATAGTGAGGTAGATATGTGGGGGTGTGTTAGAACGAGGCGTTTTAGGTAGGTGTGGCTGACTCTTAACTTTTATAAAGAATATCTCTTTGGTTTTGAGACTTTAGTCTTTGCAACTTTACAGATCTTCTTTATGCACCAAGAGCTTGTAACACTCCAAAGAGAAAGGAAAACTTGAAATCGCATCATATGACCCCTTTAACTTTTCTTTGTCTGATATATCATATCTGTCCTTGACAATTGTGTGGTCACATTTACTATTGGCCTGTGAATTTTTGCCGGTGAAATCCAGTCATTTTAAAAGGGAATTTTGCATGAGGGCAAAAGAATTCCCTATGCAAATTTCACAATGGTTCAATTGGTTGCATACATTTGTTGCACTGACCAACAGAAGCTGCTTGGTTTGAAAGAGAGCTGTGTTTCATGCATCTACACTATTGACAATAGACAGCTGACCTTTTTTTTTTGCATGCAAAATTTCCCCTTTGTGACCACACCTTTAGTCAAAAGCGCCTGCAGAGGCCCCCTCTATCATATGTCCCATTTTGGGTTTTTTTCTGCATGTTGGTTACACAATACGCCATTAATTTGGTGGACGGATGTTTTTCAAATGCGGTAAAGAGTTTAATATCAGTTTAAGATTTTAATAGTAATACATTTTGCCAAACTAATTATAGGGTTAGTTCACCCCAAAATGAAAACTGTCATCATTCACTCACCCTCATGTCGTTCTAAACCCATGAGAAATTCATTCATCTTTGGAACACAAATTAAGATATTTTTAATCAAATCTGAGAGATATCTGTCCCTCCACTGAAAGTCTGTTCACCCAAAATGTTCATAAAACAAACCCATATGAATTGAGTGGTTTAATCCAAGTCTTCTGAAGAGACACGACTGCTTTATATGATTAACACATTCAATTAATGCTTTTATTCACATATAAACATTGGTCATTGAGATTAACAATGTTTACAACATTCAAATTTGGTCACAGAAGCTCAAACATGTTTGCTTGACCCTTGACTACCAATGAGGTTCATTCTCGCGCGTCATGCAAGTACGGCTGAGCTTCAGTTCATGTTCGCTGATCAATGTTTATATGTGAATAAAAGCCTAAATTAAATATTGTATTAAAGGTACAATATGTAAGTTCAACGCTAGAGGGTGCGTATTCAAAATAAACAAAGGTGTAGTTTGATGATGCCGTGACTGAGTGTGGAATCATGGGAGTTGTCGTCTTCATCCACACAGCTGACGCAACCCAATGGGGCTCGGGCAGAAATCATGTTCATGGACGAGCTAATGTATTAAAGATTTACTAACATCGTAGTATGAAGCAGAGTGAGGCAGAAAGCCGTCGAAGCGAAACGAGGCAGCTGAGTTAATTGCTAATGAGAGCCGAGAGTGACACACGGCTCGAAAGCAGCGGAGCTTTTATTATACCACACTTTAGTGCTTCCGCTGCTTCCGGTCGTGCGTATGTGGGGTAAAGCAGCGCTGTTTAATCATACTAGACACGTTTGAAAGTTCTGTTATAATGCTACTGCGCGGTTGTCACCGGTCTATTAAAGCGCACAAATTAAAAATCGAGGGTGTATGACGTCATTGGCAGGCGACACAATGACACTATAGACACGGTCCGTGTCACTAGTTAAAATTGCTTATTTCTCTGGATTTAAACATTCTTCAAAACATTTGGGATAATGTAAGTACACAAGTCAGCAAAATATATAACACTGTTCTAGTGGTTTTTGGATATTTTAATAAAAAAATCTTACATATTGTGCCTTTAAACCTCTCAGTTCATATGGATTAATTTTGTGGATCTCTTTATGAAAATTTTGAAGCGTTAGAGTTTTGGGTGAACAGGCCTTCAGTGGAGGGACGGAAATCTCTCAGATTTGATTAAAAAAAATTTGTCATGTGTGTTCCAAAGATGAACAAATTTCTTCTGGGTTTGGAACGACATGAGGGTGGGTGAATGGTGAATTTTTTTAATTTAGGGATGAACTAACCCTTTAAGGACATCTTTTAAGAGTTTTTTCCCTTTATGCCCCTTCCAAATAAATAAATAAAATCTCAAAGTGAATTTAATTCCGAAATTAAAACAACAGGCTCATTATAGAATAACTGTATTCAAGTCACTGCCCGTAATTAAAATTTTTATATCCCTGAATATATTAACCGACAGGTAGGACAAAATGAGCATCATGTCATTTACTTATTAACCCTATTAGCTTGAGGGGGAACACAGGCAAAGTCGTATTTAGTTTCATCATGGAGTAAGAAAATAAAAAAGGCATGCCAGTTGCAGTCTCTGCAGCAAAATTAGGCGGAAATGAAACACCGTGAAATCTTGATAAGGTGACAACCCGAGATTGGAAAACAATAACCCAGAAATGTAGATACTATCATAACATACCTCGATCTGTCCCTGACGTGCATATGACGGATGGTTCTTCAGGATCTTGATGGCCACAATCTCATTAGTTCCTCTTTTCCAGCACTTGGCCACCTGCCCAAACGTGCCCCGACCGAGAAACTCAAGAACTTCGTAGCTGTTGGAGACGGAGCAGAGGATCTCGTGCTGGACCAGCTGGTAGTCCCCTTCCCCGTTGGAGCTGCTGCTTTTGGTGGTGGGGGCCGAGTGGGGGATGGACTGGGCGGTGGTCCCCGCTCCTCCCGTACGTGCGGAGAAAGCAGGAGCCGAGAGCTCCTCCAGAATCTGAACGCTGCCGCTTCCGCCTCCTCCGGAGCTCTCCACCACCTCATTCTTCCTCTTCACGCCGTACCGGTGCCCGCGGGAGGAGTGGGACTCCGTGTGGTGGGCCCTGTGGGATGTTCTGCGACTGGACCACCGCGGGAGGCTCCCGGTGCTGTCTGCAGCACGGACCACTACCTGGCCCCGGGACGCTGGGGGGAAGACCGGGCCGGAGGAGCCGAAAGGGAGGCCCGCAGCTGGGTTGAAGCTGTACTGGCCCACAGAACTGTACGCTTCATTGGAAGCATCCCAAGCACAGCTCTCCACTTTCATTTTTTTCACCCTGCAGAAGGCACTGGAAGACACAGACGGAGGGGAGAAAACCTGCAGCTGTGAAGCCATGCCTGCGAATATTGAATAAATACGTTCGGCATTGATGAATACAGAAAGAACACAAAAGATGGCAATACTGATATCTCAACATGATTGAACGAACACAGTCAGATAATGAACAAATAATGCGTCAAATAAGTATTATAAACACTGACAAATCTAGCATTCAGTGAGAAAATCCTGCTGTGTTGATCAAATAACCAAATTTTAATATTAAATTAAATTCAGTAAGTTGTTTTTCTGGTGTTGACTGTTACTACAAGCACACTTAAAGTGAAGAAAAATATCTCTCTTCTTAAAACTTGCAAACAATTTCATTATAATTTGTAAAAGTGCAGACAAAACATGCACAAATTACTAATCTATCAAATAGAGCCTGTTATATTAATCTCATAGTTTTTATAAACATATGACAGAACTGGTGGGGACAGTTTTTTTATCCTTATGTCAGAATTCAAGATGTAATATTTTTTATCTTTGTCAGGTTTAAAGTATATTTTAATCTATATTAAGTATTGAGGTATAGTCTCAGAACAAGCAGTTCTGGGGGGGGAAACCAACTGCTTGGTTTAATAAACCAATTATTAAATGTAATAATTTACATTTATTATGTAAATTAATTACTATTAATTTACATAATAGTAAATTAATGTAATACATTTATTAATTTATAAAATAAACAGAAAAATCTGTGATAATTTTATAATGGAAATAAAGCTATCTACCTGTAAATTATCTGTAATGTCTTTAAATATAATATGAATAATTTTATTTTATAATGGAAATAAAGCTATCTACCTGTAAATTATCTGTAATCTCTTTAAATATAATATGAATAATTTTAGTGGAAATACTGCTAGTTGAAAAACTAAAAGGCAGGTCAAATTGTGACATGTTTCGTCTCGTATCTGAATTATCGATGCATTACATGCACACAGGGTCAGACAGGTAAAATAAAAACATTTTTATTATTCTTTTCGATTTTTAAAACTGGTGGTCATACTATCATCTGACTGGATTGAGGGTCTGTCTGTCTGAAAATGCTGACCCCCCTGATTCACAAAAGCACATTCAGAGAGACCGACTGCAAGCAGAACATCGACAGAGAGAAAAAAAACCACACAACTGAAATATCAAAGATTACCTACGAGCTACACAGTTGCTGGTCGTCGTGTCAAATACAGGAGTTTTAAAGCGATACCAAGCCGCTGTATGTTTACACCCATCAAACGACTCCACCCTTTTCGAGAAAACTGCGCTAATGTCGCGAAGCAAATAAAGGAACTACGAAATAAACGGGGAAACAATGAGCTGATTTTTGCTTTCTATATGAACATTAAATATATCGCAATCACTGAACGGAATGTCCTCGAATCTGCAGACGTCATAAGTTTGCTACATTGTATCATCTGTCGGCTACTAGGCAACCAATCGTTAGAGTTGGTGTTACAATATAACGCATCAAATATAATTAATTATTACAAAATAAAAAGCATTGTAACTCAGAATAAAAGGACAAATCAATGAGAAAATGAAACAAAAAAAAAAATCACCAGAGCTCAACAAAACTAACCCTCCTTTACAAATAAACAAATAAATGCAAACGCATTGTATGTCTACATTAGTTTAATTACACTTACGCGGATGTATATATACTGGATGTTTATTGCTATATTAATACCTTAGCGTGTTGTTGATCCTGGCGTCTGGGGCAGAGGAGAGCTTTAAATCCCTCGGATCTGGATTCTAGGCCTTCATTGTTACTGAGCAGCTCCGGCCCTGCAGTTAACTCGAAAATAAACAGCGATCGGTATAAAAATACAGCTCCATCAGTCGCTGTGAGGGGTGACCGGGCACGCTGCTCATAAAATCGTCGATTTCTGTCCTTGTACTAAAAAAGCCCCGTTTAAAATCCAGGCAGAAAGGGGCTGTTGTGCTCCCCAGAACATCCAAAGCCTGATTATCAGCTGCTTCAGTCAGGCTTCCGGTCCACAGGCTCAGGACTGCGCATGCGCACACGGCTTACGCGTGAGATCAGACGCCGCTGCTCAACGTGTTTCCCGTTACTATTGGAAACGCATATTGACGCACACGGCCTCGCTTCACGCTGTAATGGAAGATAGTAGACACCCGTGGCATTTTACAACGAATCACTAATCCAGTTATTTATTTGGATGTTCTTTAAACATGTTCATTTACATAATACCAATTTAATACGGAAATACTGATATAAAAATAGCGTACAAAACATCATTACCAGACATTATGTCTCTCTATATAAATATTACGTACATGCATGATGACATGAAAATGTACCTTCATATAATAGACTCTTGTCTGACTTTAGGCCAATGTGGTTTTATTGTGTTGACTTGTTTAGCCAGCAGCTATAAGAAAAATAAGATATTTTAATTTAGATGAAGTCATTTACAAGAGTTTAAACCACGTTTTTGAAGTCCACTTACATAACCAGTGCGATGAAAAAGAAAGAAAGAGAGATTTTTTGATTCAAAAGTATTTATAAATATATAAAACAGATATGAATGTAATCATACAGTTAAACCCCTTACCAAAACTTACTTTTTTACAAAAAAGTATTATCCAATTCTAAAAAAAATTTAAAAAATACAATTATTTTATTATAAAAATCTTATATTCATCGACTAGTATAAATAATGAATCATTTTGCAATCACATACTTATCTATGTCTGACTGTAGGGCTTTGCAAGGAATTTACAAGGAAACAAAACAAAAAAACGTTTCCGTTAAGCAAGACATGAGTGTTGGGAAATTATTCTGAAAGCAGAATTTGGCATGGCGTGACTGTTATGAAAGAGCAAAGACCTGAATTAAAAATAAACAGGATGAGAACGATCTGTGACACAGATAATGAGGGGCTAAACAGAAACACTGTTGGCAGTTAATTCTTCATTTTAACTGGTCTGGCCCATCAATCAAGAACATAACAAAAGCTGGTTTTCTCCTCTGCCATGTCACAGAAGAGAAGACACTGGCCGTTCCATTTCAAAGTGCCTTTCACTCAAAGCGAACTTCAGAAAACCATGCTTTATCATAGCACTACCCCAAGGTTGTGTCATGTTTTTTAGTGTTCTGAAGAGTTCACTTTGGTTAACAGAAAGAGCTTTCAGGTCACTATAGTCAGTTCTCAGTCCTGGCCTACAGGTGCATCTCAATAAATTAGAATGTCGTGGAAAAGTTCATTTATTTCAGTAATTCAACTCAAATTGTGAAACCAATTTGAGTTGAATTACTGAAATAAATGAACTTTTCCACGACATTCTAATTTATTGAGATGCACCTGTAAACATACAAAATAATAAAAGAATGAATAGAGATTGGACTAAACTGCAACGTTTCTTGGGGAATGGAATAGTTTTGCGAGAGAACGCATGTTTTTCTAAAGAAGCCAAGTTTCTCAGGGAACGAGACATTTTTTTACAAGGCAATGCAAAGTTTCACAGGGGAACGGAAACGTTTTGCGATAGAACGCAAAGTTTTTCCGTTGAACTAAACAGTTTTGCGAGAGAAACATAGTTTTCTAAAGCAGCAAAGTTTCTCGGGGGGAACGCAACACGTTTTTTTAATGAGAAAACGCAAAGTTTCACAAGGGAACGCAAATGTTTTGCTAGAGAACGCAAAGTTTCTCCATTGAACGAAATAGTTTTGCGAGAGAATGCACATTTTTCTAAAGAAAACAAGGTTTCTTGGGGGAACGAAACACTTTTTTTTTTTACGAGAAAATGGAATAGTTTTGCAAGAGAACACCGAAGTTTCCTGGTTTGAACAGAATAGTTTTGCTAGAGGACGCATATGTTTTTCTAAAGAAAGCTAATTTTCTTAGGGAGGAACTCAACAATTTTGTGAGAAAACACATTTTCTCAGGGGAACATAATAGGTAATAATTATAATACATTTGACAGGATGTGCTGTTCTATTTTGTGTTATAATGATACATATGAATAAAAGACACTTTTTACGTAACGTATTACAATGCACTTAAATGCATCCCATACTCACCTCTTGAGTGAATTCAGAACAGATGAAGGGGTGAAGAGTGTGTGTGTCCAGTCTCAGGTGAATATCTGTAAATGGCTCAGTTTCATGTGTGAACCTGCTTTCAGTAAATTCTGAAAAGTCCTGCAGTCACAAGTTAACGTAGTGACTTAAGAGAAAGGGAAAATGAAGGTAACATAATTTCTGTCTGCTGTCACTTTTGATTTAATAAGGAGTGGTAGTAAGCTAACATTTTCCTTACTTTTTATCAGAGGCAAGGCTTGCCATATGAAAATATACCAAATATTATTGCTTTTTTAGGGAAAAAAAAACTTAAATATGCACACATTTGCACATAAAAAAAAAAAACGTGATTTAGATTACACATAAAATGTCACTTATTTGATTGTCTGAAGTTTTTTTATTTTATTTTTGACAACATATTTAATGACACACTTTATCCTTGTAAATATGCTTATGTCTAATACCAAAAGCCTTTCAAAAACCCTTCTGACAATAACCGGTAATTTTCTAGGTTAAACCAACCATCATTTTAGGAAGCAAAATCTCAAATGAGGGGTCCCTACCTATTATAAAACAAGACAGCATTTGCTATATAAGCAAAATGTCCTGCCCCAACTTACGACAACATGGGAAAGAAAATGAAATGGCTCAAGCCATTGAATGGGGTCTTTAAAATTAGGCCATTGAAAGGTCCAAAAATTGAACTTTTGAATAAAGTTGAAAAAATTAGATGGTCAAATTCTAAAAATTGATAATCAAAAATTCAATTTCTTCCTTGAACATTATTTTGGATGTTTTCTCACATTTTGATGGTTGAAGTCGCAAAGTTGTTGCAGAAAGTAATATTTCTAAAACCAAAATCACTGCCAGTGTATATTCAAATTGTTGATATCAAAATCTAAGTTATCCTTCAAGAACATAATTATTGAACTATTTGATCCAGTCCTGTGTAGCTTAAGCTCACTAGATGTCACTCTCCTCATAGATGAATTACAGAATGGTGCCATGTGAATTAGACTTTTTATTCACATAGTTAAAATTCACAGATCAAGAATTCTGAATAAATCTCTCTTTAATTATGGGAAGCAAATCCTGGAAACCAAACCCTGGGAATCAAAGCTGCTTAACTCTGCCCAGATCACACAAGGGATGACAACTTTTAAAATAACATAAAAGAACTATAAAAACTTAGGCTTAGGAAAGGACCAAATCTAAAAACCAATCAATCCATGTTGTTAAAACCGAACACCATCCCCAAGTTCTTCTTTAAATATTGCCATATATTATTCTTTGAGATGAGTAGAATCTTCATCACAGTCCTTCATGTCCTGCTAGAGTCTCTGAGGGCGTCTGGTTTAAGCAGGACAGCTGGTTAGTGTTTTGGAGGCGTGTAAAGCCATGTGCGGAAACTCCCGAAAGATGACAGTGCACGTGGTGATGCCTGCAAAGTGAAACAAGTTAGCAGACTTCAAGTATACACCAGTCAAGTCCCTGTTCTGTTGCTATTGCCCTGCAGGAACACCAGGACGTGACTTATTATTATTGTAATAATAGAATATATTGTAATGTAGTGTAATATAATTTCATATGATATCCCAGCACACTGCAAAACTTCCCCATAATAATAATAATAAATAAATAAAAATCAGTAATTGGGCAGTTGACATGAGATGTTGAGAAGTGACAGTAGTTTTGCGATGTGACATATCATACTTAATCTAAAATTATTTTTTACAATTTTTATAAATGGATTTTATGTCCTTAGATTATGAGACTATATGGAATATTTATATTTAAAGTAAAAATCAGCACACATAACTATTTGAGAAAACATATTTAAATATAGTGAACATTTGAAAAGAAATAGTGTCCAGTAACAGAATTTAAAATATACAATGTAACTTACACAATTATTATTAGTCATAAGTGCAATGTGTGTAATATAGAATATACATACAGAACCATGCAACAGTTTGGGGACAGTATTTTTTTTTAAAGAAATGAATACTTGCAATTAATTAATACTTGATGCATTAAATTTGCATCTAAAGTTTTCTAATTCTATCAAATAAATCCTTTTTTTTTTATTACTTTGTTAATCATAGAATCTGAAAAAAAAGGTTTTAAACATTGATAATAACAATAAATGTTTATTGAGCAGCAAATCAGCATATTAGAATGATTCTGAAGGATC
>NW_015558618.1:480944-494512 GCF_001515605.1 Sinocyclocheilus anshuiensis | reverse complement strand
AACTGCAATGTGTGTAAGATAGAATATACATACAGAACCATGCAACAGTTTGGGGACAGTATTTTTTTTTAAAGAAATTAATACTTGCAATTAATTAATACTTGATGCATTAAATTTGCATCTAAAGTTTTCTAATTCTATCAAATAAATCCTTTTTTTTTTTTACTTTGTTAATCATAGAATCTGAAAAAAAAGGTTTTAAACATTGATATTAGCATATTAGAATGATTCTGAAGGATCATGTGACTCTGAAGACTGGAGTAATGCCATCACAAAAATGTAATATTTCAAAATATTACAGTATTTTTGATAAATAAGTGCAGCCTTGGTGAGCATAATTAGATTATAATATTTCACAATATAACTGTTTATTACAGTATTTTTGATAAATAAGTGCAGCCTTGGTGAGCATAAGGGATTTAGTTCAAAAATGTTTTTAAAAATATTACCAACCCCAAATGTTTGATAGATGGTGTATAAACACATATAAAGTCTAAATTTTAAACTACAATTGTTGAAAAATGATAGGAAATTTGTCAACTACCCAATGTGATTTTGTGAAGAGTAAAAGTGAGAAAAAAATAAGGTTTCCTCTGAGGCCTTATTGATGAGCAGCATTTTCAAGATTTATTGAGTCAATCACTTATTAGCACACAAGTATAAGCACAGTCACCTTTTAAAGTAAGAGACCCGTAAAGTAACCACCATTACAAGTGAAAGACCCGAACCCAGTAGTGAACAGTCTGTAACATCACTCACTCGTGAACTCTTGCGCTTTACCCTCAATGGACTCGCAGGTATACTGGGTTCTAAAAGAGGAATAATACCTAGTAAGACAATGTTGCCATCACAATATAAATGACAATAAACACAGAAATCATCTCTTATAAGGGAAAACTGCATTATGGGTGAAAAACCCCCACCCCCACACTTCACGGTCTGCAAAAGCCTTCGAAATTCCTTAAACACACACAGCTGTTGGTAAGGAATCTCAGACTGATGCAGAGCGTGTCACAAGAGAGAAAGAGCAGAGCAGAAATACCAGCTCAAGACTTTGTCTGTTTTATTGTTTGTCAGTGTTTCAAAAGACAAGCTTCTTTTTATAGATTTCTGTCGTACAAACAATAACAATACAAGAATGTCACCAAACACAGAATGTCATCTAACAGTGTGAAAACAGATTGTACCGAATGTTGCAAGAGAAAACGAGTTAAAGGTCCGAATGCAAGAACCACAGCTCAACGAAGAGAGAGAGAGAGAGCAAGCAGTTGAGAACAGTTCAAAGGTCAAAGCATATTCACAGCACAGAAGCATTTTTCAGTTCAACTTTGTTAAAAACACATCCAGACACAACGACTGAACTGGTCCCTCGTTGGCGACTATCTATTCTATACACTGTCTCTATTTTCAGATATTAAAAGCTAAATTTCAGCTGACCGAATGTTTCTGTAAAACAACAACTGAAGATGTAGTTACATTTTCCTTTCACCAAGCACATTTTGATTGAGATGAAAATTTGCACTGAAAAGATATTCTTTGCTTTGTAGCCTACCCATTTAAAGGTGAAGTGTGTAGTTTTGTTTTCAATGTTTGAATATTTTTCTATGTCAGCTTAATATGAAGAAACTAAGTAAACCATTTATAGGTTGAATCCCCCGAAAAGCATAAACACTCGCTCAATCTATCAAAACATTGCTCTGTTTGAGCATCCGACCTGCCTGACATAGCAACAGTGGCTCAACCAATAGCATAAGTGTGGGGGCGGGACTATTTATTTGTTGACCAATTGCAGACGTGTTTGGTTTGAAACGGCCAATATTATTATTATTATTTTTACATATTTCACCTTTACTTGCAAAAATCCACCCACAGATGGCGGTGTCACACAGAATCCTATCCCCCTTACTCCCCAAAGTTATTCCTTTAGCTGAGACAATTTGTTATGGGTACTTTATTCATTGCCCGATTAGAAATCCTTTGTAGTCTTAATCATTAAAATGTTAATGAATGTCTTCAAATTTTTATATTTCATTACTGAAGCTAAAAATGGTCATATTGTTTATTTCTGTAAGCCTATACTTGGCAAACTAACAGCTTAGCCTACTTAGCATAGTGCTAACTGCTTAAGAAAAGTGCGGTATCCAAAATCGAACACTGTAGTACTAAATTTGGTTTGCAACTTGCTTCGTGACTGTTAAAAAAGTATGAATGTGTGTAATACGTACTACATCCGCCATGTGACCTACAGCATCAGTTGTGTCACTTCACTGGCCTCATGGGATAGTAAAGTGTCCATCAGATGCGCACTTCAGAATCTCGCAATTATCCCGCTAGTAGGTCAACTTTTCGACTGTTTTATGAATGCTATGAATTCAGATATACTACTCAGCTCTCATATGGTTTTTCACCTACTATATAGTATGGAAGTAGGCATATTCGGATGCATTTTTAGAAAGAGAGACAGGATTCTGATGGCGTACTCTTAGAACTGGGATCATCTGAACCAAACGAGGGCAAAAAATGGACAACACGGAGCAGATGTCTTCTGCGGTCATGCATTTTTACAGAATGACAGAATCAAGTGGCTAAAACAGGGCTGTCCAAACTCGGTCCTGGAGGGCCGGTATCCTGCAGAGTTTAGCTCCAACCCTAATTAAACACACCTGAACCAGCTAATCAAGCTCTTACTAGGCATAGAAACATCCAGTCAGGTGTGTTGAGGCAAGTTGGCGCTAAACTCTGCAGGACACCGGCCCTCCAGGACCGAGTTTGGACAGCCCTGGGCTAAAATAAGGAACCATGCTTGCTAATGCAGACAGGCACTTTGCCTTGGTATGCGAGCGAGTAAACGCATGCAAATGCTGACTGCTTCTACAGACAGACTGCGATAGACAAGCATTTCACTTAAAAAAAGAAATCACATGACAGTCATTTGGGAGCTTGGCAATACAAGTACAAATATATAAAACAGACGGTTGATATAAGTTCTATAAATAATTGTGAATAGCTGACATCTCTTAAAGGGGTCAAAACACCCGTTTTATTAGCATATGAGGGGAGTCCGATGTGTTTTTGAAATGTAAAAGTCAAACAAAAAAAGTCTAGTTAGTCAAACGTAAACGCCTTCTTTCTTTACTAAATGAGAAATTTACATGGATACGGTTTTTCCGTATTCCAGTTATCATTGCACTAATCCTCAGGACGGAACATAAATTAAAAACACAACAAACAACATTTTCAAGAATTCAGTTGTAAAAAAACCAAAACAAAACAAATACTGTCGGTAGGAAAAGTGCGCACAGTCATATTTTGCACATAATGACTCAATAACACTGTGAAATGCTGTTTTGAATTGCTAATGAATTCGAATTAATTCGAAACAAATTTGATTAGGCTGTTAATCCATCAATTAATCACAATTAACGTCGCGTTTGAATGATACACAATTCAAAACAGCGCTCTAGCCGTCGCATACTGTAAATAGCCGTTCCATTTCAATATTTTGTGTTAACCACATACATACATACGAACACAATGTGTAAACTAATCGGTCAGGTAGGGAGGAGGTTGAAGATAGCACTCGATCCTTGCTAAAGCTATTCCTGCTAAGGGCTACAAACTTAAGTAGTTCTCCCCACAGTGTGTCAGCACTCAACAGCGCCCTCTAGCATTCGTCAATCGAGAGGCAGATAAACTCCTGAATACACTTTCTGTACTGCAGCTCTGTGGGACTGCTGCTGGGGTATTGACCTGGCTGTCCGAAGGGCCCGTCTGCTTCTCGCATCTCCTCATTCATCCGGGCTAACCGCAATCTGACCAAGAGAGAGAACACAAGCATTGTTTCATGTGCAGTGACACTCGGGGAGAATCTACAAAGGGAAGTGAAGTTCCTGACTCACAATGTGACGATGTCTGCGTTGGCTGCCTGAACAGCGATACTGAGAGGGTCCTGCCCATCCTCATCGACCTCCATCTGAGAGGCTCCTCGCTTCAGGAACAAACACACCTGTCTGTGGGCACACGCATGCAGTACACAAAGGGTTAAATGATGAGTTATTCAGAGGTAGATCTGCAAATTACTGAGGTTTGGACAAATTTGCCTCACAGATTGACGATACAGTTTGATGTTAGCATGTGGCTAAGCTAACAACCCGGCACTCTCGTAAACAAACAATCCCTCACACAAATTTTGGGTGAAACAGTCCATTTAAATGAAGTTGAAAGTTGAAATTTCGCTAATGTGCTATGCTTTTACATTGAAACCGAGACCTAAGTCTTATCAAAGAAGGTGAAATGTTTTCACATGGATCAGTTTATTAAAGTTACAAAAGCTATTCAATCAAGAGCAGTGAGTGATTTCTTTGTTGTTGCTGTTTGATTAATATTAAGAAAGTGCTGTCACTTTAAGAGAATGCACTGATACAGTACGTTCAGCCGGCTATGTCTGCTATGGGATACTTACCAAGATGGGCATTTTGACATAATTTTTGTGTGAATTTGTCCATTTAAACACAATACTTCAGAGAAAGCTTAATATTTGTGTGCGTTCTGAGGCGCGGGTTTGCACGCTTTGGATGAGCGCACGCACAAATCTTCTCACTGCGCGCGCGAGCTCGCTTCCTCTGGTTCTTAAATGTTAAACTGCAAAGCTTAAACGAGTTTAGCTTAAACAGATATCAACGTGTGCTGTTCAGGTCTCACCTGTGCGTGCGCGCTATCAGCACCCGGGTGACGACGGAATAAATGCTCATATTCCAGCATATTTTTTTTTTCATCGCTGTTGTCGTAATGTATTGGGAAGCCAGAATGTGCATCCATCAACAGAAACATATATTAGCCGAATCCTGTTTGTTTTACGTGTTATTTATAGCAAACCATATTACAGATGCGTTGTCAGATTTAAGTTGAACCGCGGTCCTAGCGCGTGCCAAACCGTGTGTGGAAAACCGTACGGTTTGATTTTTTTCCACGAACCGTTCCACCCCATTGCGGACCAGAACTTTTATGTGTGGTTTGCCACAGCTGTGAGTCATTTCTTACCCCGTGTGACCCAGGCACGTGGCGTGGTGCAGAGGTGCCCGTCCTCGTACGTCCCTCTGATTGACATCTGCTCCATTCTGCAGCAGGAACTCACAGGCTATCAGAGAGCCCTATGAGAGAGACGAGAGATATCAAACATTAGCAGAAACTAGGGCTGTCAAAATGGCTGAAAAACTAAATTCTAATTTTGTACTTAAATATTATAAAAATTCAAATTATATTCGAATTTAAAATGCATAATTTCAGTCAGGGTGAAGAAAAGCTTTTGGCTTCTCACCTGAGGCCACAAGAGGGCGCATCGAGCAAAATATTACTAATGCACGTTTATTCAAAGCATAAGATAACATGACTATCTGTGAAAAAAGTGCATAATGTTTAAAATAATGTTTATAAACCAATTATAATTAAGTTGCTTAAATAACTATAAATAAAACAGCATCATGTATGTATGCATAGTTTAATACAAAGAGCCGAAAGCCAATCACACAGAGTACATTTTTCATTTAAAAACACGAGTTACAGTGGGATGCAGTATATACATAAATATAAAATACATATACGAGTCTCGATATATGTTTTTTCAAAGTTGAACTTGCATTAATTTTACATGGATTTCTAAGCATGCAGCACTCTTTTGTGAGACGCGAGTGCAACGGTGATAGATGTCCCTCTAGAAAATGCGCAAAATATGCGTTCCGTGTGAACGGCTTGGTTTCAGTTTTGACGTAAAGAAGATCTTCTCCGCATTGATGTTCCTTTTTTCCGCAATATTTGTAATTAACAACGCAGCAGCGCCGCATCTAGTGACTTCAACTGGATAGGCTAACAAAAACATTAAAATGCAACGACACTTACATCGTCATCGCATCTCGTGCGCCACTGATAAAGCTGCCTCCTTAGCGCACACCTAAAATTCTAATGCGACGTTTTTGCATTCGAAATTCAAAATTTTTTTTTGACAGCCCTACTAGAAACACTGAATAAAGTAAACACCGTAAATTTACTCTACTAGCAGTACATGAAGTATACACTGCAAAAAAAAGATTTTTCATAGTTGTAAATTAAAACAAAGAGTATGTTTTATAAGAAAATAGTATTTCAGTCTTTCTACTTCCAAATTTCTCGTTTATTTGTGATTTTTTTTTTAAGCAATTTATGAGTGAAAATGGTTTCAAAGTAAATCCTACACCAAATTTTGTTCGGTGTAGGAAGTCTCACCCCTGCGACGGCTTGTATTAATGGACTCTTGCTTTCATCCTCCTCACTGACGGAGTTGACATCTGCACCGTGCGCGAGCGCCTCTGCCATGACCGATAGGTTCCTGGCCCGTGACGCCTTATGAAGCAGCGTCTTTGGGTCAAGCTCCCTGCCGTCCTCTGGATCCGATGCTTCCTGCTCGATATCAACCTCCCCACTGGACTCATCCGAGTCTTCACGCTCTGCAATAAAACATGGGAGATGAAGAAGGGGACAAACACACAACAGATAGACGTACCAATGTAGGACGTCTTCTCACCTTCCTCAGTGACGCTGTCCACCACGGAGCCGAAAATGAGTATGTCTGTGCTGCCGTCAGTACTGCCGCCAAGCCCGCTATCACTGCTGAGACCTGTGGGGCCAGTGGGTGCCAAGCGAGGGACACGTTACTCATGACCTTCTCAAACATTCAGTGCTTGACCTCTCACACAATGCATTATAAAATTTGTCTGCAACAGGCAAACATGCAGACTGAAGTTCCTGTAGCCACTCTCAAAACGACGTCTTTATGAACTAAACAGCAGGAGATATATGGGATGGACTTGTCTCATGGTCTTTAGAAGGTAAAGTCGTATGAGGAACTTACTGCGAGGCCCTGAGCCTGTGTCGAAGTAAGAGAAGAGCGAATCAAGCTCGTCGGGACAAAACAAGGATTCTCTCCGAAACTTTGCAGCTGCCGCAGCTGAGGAGGACAAATAGAGAAGAACATCATGTCAACATTTCACTTTGCCTAACCCTCATAATGCATTCAAAATCTGTATTTTCTCATTCCATATTTTATAAAACAGTCATAACGTATAATATTTTTCAACTAAAACCATATTGTATCTGATCATTAATGAGTGAGAATTTTTTTTAATGTTATTATTTTTTAGGTTTTACATGTTACTATGTTATTACCATGTTATTGCTGCATTTACTAATTTTTATTATTCAAAATTGATTTTTATTTTTTTTTAAATTTCAAAAAGCTATGATGCAATATATCTTTGTTTTGATGCAATTTATCTTAGTTTTGAATATATCATTGTACAAAATTTATAAGACCAAATAATGTGAGAATTACCAGTATTAAAGGGTTAGTTCACCCAAAAATGAAAATTAGCCTATAAATTACTCACCCTCAAGTCATCCTAGGTGTATATGACTTTCTTCTTTCAGACGAATCCAGTCGGAGTTATATTAAAAATGGTCTTTGATCTTTCAAGCTGTTTCATGGCACTCAGCGGGTGTTGCATGCATCAGTCCAAAAGAAGTTAAATAAAATGCGCCCATCCATAAAATATAAGTGTCTCACACGGCTCCGGGGGGTGAACAAAGGCCTTCTCTAGCGAATCGAATTTGTAAGAAAAATATCCATACACATTCTTCTTTACAAATCCTCGTTTTGTACTTCTAATAAGTGACCCTTGTTTTGTTTTGATCTCTCCGCTGCGCTTCCGCGTTCATCAGTTCTGAGTGGCGCATGCGCAAAGCCGACCTCATACGTCATCCGCCCGGAACTACTTCCAGTGTACAACAGTGAGCCCAAGCTACATTAAAGTGATTATTACGTTTTGAATATGGATATTTTTCTTACAAAAACGCATCGATTCGCTAGAGAAGGCCTTCGTACACCCCCCGGAGCCGTGTGAGACACTTTTTTTTTATGGATGGGTGCATTTTAATTAAGTGCTTTTGGACTGATGCATGCAACACCTGCTGAGTGTCATGAAACAGCTTGAAAGATCAAAGACAATTTTTTATATAACTCCGACTGGATTCGTCTGAAAGAAGGAAGTCATATACACCTAGGATGACTTGAGGGTGAGTAATTTATGGGCTAATTTTCATTTTGGGTGAACTAACCCTTTAAGCCCATTACAATGAATGACATTTAATTAAATTCCTTTGAATTTATAACTCATGATTGCTCAAAAACATTCAGACATATGAAACCATATTCATTACAAAACAACATCAAAACAACATGAATATTACTCTGAGAAGTTTTCATACAAAATAAATTAATTTTACTCTAATTAAACTTTCAGATTACAAAAGTGATAACATTTTTCATGCTGCAATGGCTCATCAATAGGCGTACATATTTTTATTTTTTTTTTAATTCAGTCCAAAATGTGTGTGAGATATGGGGAAAGGCTAAATATATTTTACAAAAAGTATTTTTGGCACTAATGGTACTCCATATATACCTGGTCCCAAATGATGCTTATATCTCGTAAAAAAAAGAAAGAATGATGCATATTTTGAGGGTCTTAAAGAATTTGGAAAGTTTTGTTCCCTTACTAAAAATTGGTTATTTTACTTTTTTTAAAAATATATCTCTTACAGGTCAAAACGAACCCGAATGAGGGCTAAATCAGAAAACAGTAGAAGAAATATGTTCAGAAATGACAAAAGCAAGTACCAGCAGAGAGATTGGCTGGCGACATGATCCTGGCATCGTGCCTGTATTTCCGGCGGGTTTTAGGGGCTCTGATGGAGCTGTTGTGTCTCCTGCACTTCTTCACGCTCCAGTGGTGTGATTTTCTGCTCCCCTCCACCAGGGCCTCGGAGCCACACATCTTCTTCAGAAACTTCCTCTGCACATATTTCGCTTTGATCCACGCTTCTTTCTCCTGCCTACATAAAACATCAGAAGCACAAACGAGAGCTTCCATCATTGAAACATTCACCATATGAAAATATAATGACATCAAAAAGAAAAAAATATTATCTTAGTCATAGATTCTGGCAACTGATATAATGCAATGGCAGAGAGTTGGCTGCACACTGACCTTGAGCTGTTGGGACCAGGTTTCTTAAGTCCCTGCTCCTCACACGCACCTTCATAAATCTGGTTGATTACAGTGTTGCCAAGCTCACACATTAACTACAGAGAAAACAGTCATAAAGCATTATTTGACTGATAAAAGTAAAAAATAGTATAACATAACATAACCAAGTTTTAATAGCGACTAAATTAATTCTGTACTGGGATTTGGGTGAATAAATAATTGTTATACGAAATTATTATAATATAACAATATATTGTTTTATATAATAATAATAATATAATTATATAATAGAATGACATTTGCATAAAGGAAAGGACGTCTGGTTTTCATAGAATTCCCTCAAAATTCCCATTACTGTAATGCACCCTGATGTTTTTTCAAGTTGTCTTTCCCATTATTATTACAGTATAACTATTATATACAGTTAAAAATGTAAGAATTCAAAATAAAAAAAATTATTACAAAATAAAATAAAAATCTAAAATTGCAATACAATGTTTTTTTATTTAAATCAGCAAAAATAAATACTATAATAATGTATGAATATCTTATTTTTTGCATTATAGTACTGAGAACAACATTTCACATTACGGTAATGAGCATTTAGTGGGAAACTTAGGGGATATTATTCATAAATATACTGTCACTTTGCAAACAATCTTACAAGTAGAGAGCTAAAAATTTGTTATTTTTCCCAACTTTTTTTTGATAGGGGTGCAATAGGATACCAACATACTTTTAACAGGTTTGTGAGGTGCACCCATTTAGTTCTCAGTGGGATCTTACCTTCATAAGCTCTGGCTCCCATGTGTCGAGTGTTAAAGAGCGAACCTTAGAGCAGTGGACGCCCAAACTCCTGCAGAGACAGAATCAGAAAATTAGCTCTTCAAGCATGGTTGATTTAAGCACACTTTTTATAACGACCTCTATTATATTCTGTGATTAAAAATAAGTCTAGCAATGGCAGGACACATTTGGGTCAGCCTCCTTTAGAAAAGCTGTAGAATCACAGAATCCCCATCTGCAGCCCCTGTTGTGTCTGAACACATCAATTCTAATGCCTCTGTGCATTATGAGGCTTCTGTCTTGCGTTCAGTCATGGACGGCCATCTTTGAGGAGGTAGGAGCGATTTAATCTGATTAGCAGGCTGGCACCGGTAATCTGCAGAGGAACTGATGGAGCAGAAAAGTGCTTCACCCTGAGGGTGTGACGCAGTGTATACATGAGCATCATATGGCTTTCAAGCAAAGCCATTCTGCTGTTGGGTTCAATCTGTCATGAGTGATGCAGTTGGGATAAATGTTCTGACACAGGTGGCTTTAAAGCCTGTCTATCTTCAGTCAAATCAATATGGAAGCAGACGGTTCTCAGATATTTAGAGTCATTATGTCGACTGTAAGATGTCTGGAGTGTGAACAAGTCAAATAACAATGACTTGTTTTGTACTGCTTTGTAGTATCCACCTTTTTTAAAAAATAAGGAGGAAAATACTGCAGCAGACTGAAAAGAACTCTTCTACAGATATTCTTGTTATTCCATGTCACATTAAAAGGATAGTTCACCCAAAAATAAAAATGACCCACCCTCAAGCCATCCTACACTGTAAACACAGTGTAATACTCTACAGGATTAAAGAGTATTATTTTACAATATTTCATAATCATAACTGTTTGTGGATGGATCTTTCACAATAGTGAAGCAACTGCTGAGAAACATCTTTGAAAGATGTGACATCAGTACTCGACATACAAAACACAGCAATGGTAAAACTCAACAAATAAAAACAACACTTACAACACAAACCACTAAAAATGAGCCAAAAACAAGTTCAATAACACAAATAAAAACAACAAGAATTTAAAAACTCTACAGCATGCTGGGTGTCTTCATAGTACTTATGCACTGTAGAAACACAGTTTGTTTACAAGAAATTTCTGAGAGTGCAGTTACATACAAGAGAAGTCCCACTGTGAAATTACTAGTGAAAGTAATGCAATTATTAACCTGGAATATACTGTAATTTCACACTAACATTTTTAACAGTGTAGGTGTATATGAATTTCTTCTTTCTTTCAGACGAATACAATCGGAGTTATATTAAAAAATGTCCTTGCTCTTCCAAGCTTTATAATGGCAGTGAATTGGGGTTAAGATTTTGAAGCCCAAAAAAGTGCATCCATCCATCATGAAAGTACTCCACACGGCCCCGGGGGGTTAATAAAGGCCTTCTGAAGCGAATCGATGCATTTGTGTAAGAAAAATATCCATATTTAAAACTATATAAACCGTAATCTCTAGCTTCCTCTAACTGGTACGTGCGTTCACGAGGTAGTGGCGTTCCAGCGGGTAACGAAAGATGTGTGTGTAAGCGAACGTTTTCATTTTTGGGAGAACTATCCCTTTAAAATACCAGGCATTATGTTATTCTGCTGACGTCTGAAAATAGAACATGAAGGAATATTTACAGCTCATTCAGTCAAACTGATGATCAGGATTATTTGTAGTGCAACCTTATGATTTGAAATGAGTTGTTTCAGTTTTTTGAGTGGAATTTTCCTAAACCAGAAGTGCCTCCCAAAATTTAAAACACAGCAGGCTCATTATGAAAAGGTGGATAACTTAAATTCTCACTAACCCGCTGTAGGATACTCTCTCCCTTAACAATACGCTCCCGCGGCTCGCTGGCAGAGTCGATACTGCTCGTGGAGGGAGACGCTGTCCTGTCCAAACGCTGTAGAATCAAGAGTTTATGCTCTTAACTTTATTCAAACGGTGTCAAAAGCAATCTATGTAATCGGGTCAATGGAATGACACTCATTTTTGTGCCCAAATGTATTAGTTTATTTAAAAACACATTAAAAATGCCATTCATACATAAAAAGACATGAATGCACCTCTTATATGACGACAATTTTTTCAAGTGTGTGAATTACTATTCATATATTTTTTTTATATATACAAAAAAGTTACTAGTATTAAAAATAAATAAATATAAACACTGTCCTGTCATGTGGTGCGACCAACATACAGTAAAAATAACTCAGAAATCAGGAAATGATATCATGACTGTGTGTAAAAACCAGTAAGCCTCTTAAAATAATTAGTTTTTTTTATTATTGCAGGGTTAGTTCAGATTGTAAAATGTCATGTGGTGTGAATCCCCCCAAAAGTAAAGATATTTATGAACTATTAATTTATTACATTTATGTAAAAAAAAAAAAAAGCTTTCAAAAAACTTTCTGGAGAACAATTAAGATATGTATTTTAGAGGGGTATAAAGTGCTTCACAGCTTATATATATATAAAAAAAAGTCCTGTCATGTGGTGCAACCGACAGAGGGAAAAAAAACAGGAAACGATATCATAGAAAGGACCCCCTGAGATCCTCATGAATGTGCGTCAAGGCCAATAAGCCTCTTAAAATAAAAGTTAGTTTAGCTAGTAAAATGTCAACTTCACATTACATATTGATGTCTAATTCCATGTATTAATGTGACAGAGTAGTTGGACTGACCTCAATATAATAGTTATCAGAAATCTCCCTGTAGGCAGACGCAATGCTTGCCTGAACTGCTTGAATCCAAGCTTGACGGAGCTTCTCAGATTCAGCCTGTAGCATACAGCTCCTGATAGGGGTTGATCTGATATTAGATACTGTACATACCCAACACAAACACACAGCACATGTGACACAGTACTCACTTTGTAGGTGACACCACTTCAAAACAGAACCTTCTCTCGATGTCCTCACATGGCTTCACAGAGCAAAGCCGCAGGTCCTCCACAACCACAGTCAAAGCATCCTACAACACACAGCAGATTACAACGTCAGGTCACAATAATCATTTGTAGGGCTTGAAAGGAGTAAAAACAAGTTAATATCTGAATCAGCAAAGTTGAACCACCTACTTTTAGTCGCTTCTGATACACTAACTGACTGTTCTGTATTGAAAACCATCGCCTGGTAGGAGAAGAAAACAAACTCGATATCAGATTTTCTCCACAAAAGGAAAGACACACGGACAGTCGAGCCTGTTCGTACCTGTTCCATGTCTTGAAAGCATTGCTCGCCCTCTTGAACAGGTATCCCTCCATCACGACACCATTAGGAGCATCAACATTGAATTCCACTTTGGAGTCATCGTATGCAAAATCCTGTCATGCAAAAAACAGAGAAGCTCTATTCACGCAGGTCACTAGCACACACAATAACAGGACTCTTGTCTCTCGCGCTTATCAGTCAGTACTGAGGATGCTTATTGTTCTGTTAAGTCTTCTGCGAGACAGACAAAAGACTAAACTTAATCCCTATCAGTCAAAACATAATCCTCATGACCACAGCAGCCAAACCAATCCCTCTCATTTCAATCAATAATGACCGGCAGCCTCTTAAAACGTCTCCCGTCACAAGTATTGCTCCATCTATATCCCAACTGTGCCGAGATCTAAAAGCGGAATGATTCATTCTCCTCCAACATCAATGACACTGA
>NW_015558618.1:477046-480827 GCF_001515605.1 Sinocyclocheilus anshuiensis | reverse complement strand
CTCTCACCTGTGAATGCTAGAGCATTCGATGCAGAGCAGATTGCCGAGGTTGATGCTGGCCCAGCGAGGGTCGGCCTGGCCACAGTCGCAGCAGATCTCGTTTCCTGGCAGAGACTGGACCCGCTGTAGGATACTCTCTCCCTTAACAATACGCTCCCGCGGCTCGCTGGCAGAGTCGATACTGCTCGTGGAGGGAGACGCTGTCCTGTCCAAACGCTGTAGAATCAAGAGTTTATGCTCTTAACTTTATTCAAACGGTGTCAAAAGCAATCTATGTAATCGGGTCAATGGAATGACACTCATTTTTGTGCCCAAATGTATTAGTTTATTTAAAAACACATTAAAAATGCCATTCATACATAAAAAGACATGAATGCACCTCTTATATGACGACAATTTTTTCAAGTGTGTGAATTACTATTCATATATTTTTTTTATATATACAAAAAAGTTACTAGTATTAAAAATAAATAAATATAAACACTGTCCTGTCATGTGGTGCGACCAACATACAGTAAAAATAACTCAGAAATCAGGAAATGATATCATGACTGTGTGTAAAAACCAGTAAGCCTCTTAAAATAATTAGTTTTTTTTATTATTGCAGGGTTAGTTCAGATTGTAAAATGTCATGTGGTGTGAATCCCCCCAAAAGTAAAGATATTTATGAACTATTAATTTATTACATTTATGTAAAAAAAAAAAAAAGCTTTCAAAAAACTTTCTGGAGAACAATTAAGATATGTATTTTAGAGGGGTATAAAGTGCTTCACAGCTTATATATATATAAAAAAAAGTCCTGTCATGTGGTGCAACCGACAGAGGGAAAAAAAACAGGAAACGATATCATAGAAAGGACCCCCTGAGATCCTCATGAATGTGCGTCAAGGCCAATAAGCCTCTTAAAATAAAAGTTAGTTTAGCTAGTAAAATGTCAACTTCACATTACATATTGATGTCTAATTCCATGTATTAATGTGACAGAGTAGTTGGACTGACCTCAATATAATAGTTATCAGAAATCTCCCTGTAGGCAGACGCAATGCTTGCCTGAACTGCTTGAATCCAAGCTTGACGGAGCTTCTCAGATTCAGCCTGTAGCATACAGCTCCTGATAGGGGTTGATCTGATATTAGATACTGTACATACCCAACACAAACACACAGCACATGTGACACAGTACTCACTTTGTAGGTGACACCACTTCAAAACAGAACCTTCTCTCGATGTCCTCACATGGTTTCACAGAGCAAAGCCGCAGGTCCTCCACAACCACAGTCAAAGCATCCTACAACACACAGCAGATTACAACGTCAGGTCACAATAATCATTTGTAGGGCTTGAAAGGAGTAAAAACAAGTTAATATCTGAATCAGCAAAGTTGAACCACCTACTTTTAGTCGCTTCTGATACACTAACTGACTGTTCTGTATTGAAAACCATCGCCTGGTAGGAGAAGAAAACAAACTCGATATCAGATTTTCTCCACAAAAGGAAAGACACACGGACAGTCGAGCCTGTTCGTACCTGTTCCATGTCTTGAAAGCATTGCTCGCCCTCTTGAACAGGTATCCCTCCATCACGACACCATTAGGAGCATCAACATTGAATTCCACTTTGGAGTCATCGTATGCAAAATCCTGTCATGCAAAAAACAGAGAAGCTCTATTCACGCAGGTCACTAGCACACACAATAACAGGACTCTTGTCTCTCGCGCTTATCAGTCAGTACTGAGGATGCTTATTGTTCTGTTAAGTCTTCTGCGAGACAGACAAAAGACTAAACTTAATCCCTATCAGTCAAAACATAATCCTCATGACCACAGCAGCCAAACCAATCCCTCTCATTTCAATCAATAATGACCGGCAGCCTCTTAAAACGTCTCCCGTCACAAGTATTGCTCCATCTATATCCCAACTGTGCCGAGATCTAAAAGCGGAATGATTCATTCTCCTCCAACATCAATGACACTGATATTCCAACGGCTGTTTCGAGTTTTGTGCTCTGGCCACAAACACACGCAGAAACAACAAATACAACTCACTGAATCATATTTCAAGATCATTCATCATCAAAATTATATGAAAGAAAAAAATGAAAAGAGGCCACTCAGTTCCAAAATTCTGAGCAAGCTCAACAAAAATTATATTAGTATTTATTGTATTAACAGGAAAAAAAAAAAGTATAAAAAATGCTACAATAAAAACCTTAAGGGGATAGTTCACCTTCAGTTGCTGGTCCCCATTGACTTCCATTGTGTGTGTGTGTGTGTGTTTTTTATACATACTATGGAGGTCAATTGGGACCAGCAACTGAAGGTGAACTATCCCTTTAAATAAAATACCTTATCATATACGGTAACAATTATACCTTTTAAAAGACATTTTCAACTTAATTTACAATTGATTATTTTTAATTAATTTTATTTATATCAAATTAAATGTATGTTGTTTTACCAATACAATATGCATATACTTTTACAGATAAATATTTTATTTAAAAAAGCAAATAAAAAGTAAATGTATTCAGTAAAAAAAAAAAAAATGTAATGCATATGACTCAGAATACATCAATAATGATGATTTAAATGTCTTTGCAATGTAAGCATCATAAAGTATGCAAATACACAAAATGTGTGTAGCTATTTATTGTATTTAGTACATATTTAATATGGTACTATAAAAGTGTTTTACAGGTCACATTTAAAATGCAATGATTATAGTAGGCTTGGCTATATTTAACAGGAGTCCCTACTCCATCTCTCTATCCACTAAGGGATTCTTGGCCTGAAAAAGTCTGAAGACCTCTACACGAAATAAATATTGTACTAGCAATAATATCAATAAGTAAAATACTAAATAAACACTCACTAAAGGTCACTGAAGAAATACATGTTAAATTATATGCAGTACATGTAACAAATAACATCTGGAGATAGTTTGCGTTAACTTAAAACACACACAAAAAAGTATTCAAACTCACCAAAGTACACTTCAACCTCCCGAATATCTTCATCTTTAAAACAATGTTTATCCAGAAGCATCAGTAATAACAGAGAAACAAGCAAACAGTGAAGTCATCTCACATCAAAGTCAAAGGCACGCGCTTCATTGATCTCGTGCGCACTTCCTCACTCGAGCGCGAGCGAAAGGCGAATGCCACCAGCGGGCTCGAGCATCACGCTTCTACCGCTCAGTATTCACATGATTAGCATACAGCTGTCGATTTATGTGCTCTGCTCCTCGCTTTGCCCCCTGACCTCAGTCAGAGAGCCGGGCGCAAACATTATTTCACCGCCACCTACAGAAACCACCGCGTCATTCGCTCCCCAGTCGCGAGAGACGCGTTTTAAACTGCCCCGTCCATCTGTCTGACAGTATGCAAGACCATTGCTGTTTAATCAAGCAAGCGTTATTGCCCCCTCAAACCCCCGCCAGGGAGCCTCTTTCTTCCAGCTCTCACACTCTCTTAACAAGTAGATCGCATGAGATATCACACTTGTTACGGATTTCAGCCACTCTATCACTCCTGCATTATTAAGATAATCAATAATTATAGATAATCTAATCGGATTAAGATAAAATGCCCTTACTGATTCCATAATGACGTCACTACACCTCAACTAACTGAATGAACCTCAATTACTAAAGAAATGCAATACAAAATATTACAAATACAATGTAAAATTATATGAAAAATATATTTTAAATATACTAGATAAAAAAAATTATATTGGAAATTATATATATATATATATATATATATAACATTTTCAATATT
>NW_015558618.1:475023-476763 GCF_001515605.1 Sinocyclocheilus anshuiensis | reverse complement strand
CATACAATTAGAATATTGAAAAAAAAAAAATATATATAATTTTGTACAAATGTAATCATTTTGTAAATGATAATAATAATAAGTGAAATTCTTGGAAAAGAGAAAGAAAAAAAAGAATGTGACAAGTTTTCCATAATATTTTAATATTATTTTACAATAATAATACTAAAATTAGGGAGGGCAATTTATTATTATGTTACTATTTCGGAATTTCCACCAAATTAAATTCAGTTTGGAGTAACCAAATATGCAAGATGCTATTTTTCGTGTGACAAGAAACCTTAAAACAGATGATTTGAACCTTGTATGTCAAGGTCAGTAAATTGTTGGGAGAATTTGATATTTTAACATTTTCATGTCAAATGAAGTAACCCCAATGTTTTTTTCTCTGCACGAATATTTGCACGTGTTTTGAAGTGGATTTTTAAGATTTCTCCTTTTCATCCTGTGAGACATGGCTTGAGATAAAAGCATTCAAGTGAACCTGCACATTTGCGAGTACAATTCTTTGAAAACAACGTTGCTCACGTTCCCACATACCTCGTGAAACAATATGCAATCTGGTTCTCAGTCTTTCATTCATGCAGTTTTGTGCTCCACGTTAGCACTGCATGCTCATAAAGCCACCTAGTGCAGCGGAGTCTGCGACACACTGTAACTCTGTGAAAGACTGAGGAAGGAAAACCCCAAGGGTGCCACAGTCGTGAATAAAAGACCAGTGTGAGAGGAGTGAGTTAGTGTGTGTGTGCATGTGTTACGAGTGACAGATGCAACACGAGGAGGCAGTAAAATGACGAGGTGGTGGGACAGCCAGAGAGATCGTAACTCTGTCACTGGAGGAGGGAGAGAGACACTGTTTAGGCATCTCTGCAGATAAATCATTTGATAAATCAACAGGATGCTTCCGCCCTCGGCATCGCAGCTGGCCGCATTCACCGTCTGTTTTCATATCATGTCATTTATTAAAAAATAAGTTTGGAACTACATATATTTACATTTTGTGAAGAGTTTGTCCATGCAAAACTGACTGCGACAATGGTGGGATGCTACTGGTGACATACATATACAGTGCTGGGTAGTAACTAGGGCTGGGTTTTGACACGCGGAGCCAACGCTGCTCCAACACACAAACCATGTCGTTTTCAAATAAGCCTGAAGGACTTGACTAGCTGGATCTGGTGTGTTTAATTAGGGTTGAATCTAAACTCTGCAGGACCCCGGCCCTCCAGAAACTGAGTTTGCCACCCCTGATTTAAAGGCTGAAATGTGAGGTTTACCTTTTTATGATTTTTTTTTTGACAACTTTATTTGAACACCTAGTACAGTAATGCATTACAATATTGCGTTATTCCCTTATAAAGTAACTAGGGCTGGGTTTTGACACAAATTTCACGATTCGATTCGATGCTCATTCACAAGCTTGCGATTCGATTCGATTACCGATTCAATATCGATTATTTTGTATATATATATCAGGTACAGTACATGCCAAATTTCCTCAAGGAAAAAAATCTCTCAACTAATGCTGTAAAATATACATGAGAGTCAGTTACTACATTACTATAATACGGAATGTTTAGTCATGTTTATTTTGTGCTGAAACTGGTATTAATGTGGATGATCGGTTCACGTGCGCCTCGTGCTGCCGCGTCTGCTGAACTGAGGCGTTATATACAGCGATCTATCACTCCACATTAAACAGCGCCAAAACGGCATTTATTGTTTGAATACTGCAATACA
>NW_015558618.1:448991-466791 GCF_001515605.1 Sinocyclocheilus anshuiensis | reverse complement strand
ATAATGCATGTTATATGGTGCATATATTTAGCAAAATGCCCCTCTCTACAGTTTATTTTTCTATCTGACTAATGAGTTTATGGTCACCGAATATGTTTTTCTGAGGTAAATGTGACGTTACGTGACACACTGTTTACAAGCCGTTACATTGGCGTCTTTGCGCGGCTGAAACACTGATTGAGCGATTACATGAGACAGGATACAGATTGTAAAGTTGTACTCTTTCTTTTAACTTACCTTCGGATGTTTAGTCATGTTTATTTTGTGCTGAAACTGGTATTAATGTGGATGATCGGTTCACGTGCGCCTCGTGCTGCCGCGTCTGCTGAACTGAGGCGTTATATACAGCGATCTATCACTCCACATTAAACAGCGCCAAAACGGCATTTATTGTTTGAATACTGCAATACAATGTATGGACAGAATTTGAAATCTGAGACTTTGTTTCATATTAAAAGTACCAATGCACAATGCTTATTGCGAATTTATTGGATGGGAAGTGCCCTTCAACGTTCCGTCCATTAACTGAAAACAGGCTAGACTAATCGATTCTTGGGATTTAAGAATCGATATCGTTACGTAAAAATGAGAATCGATTAATATCGAGATATCAATATTTTTTACCCAGCCCTAGTAGTAACTGATTACATGTAATCTGGATTATAATCAGATTCCATAAGTACTTGTAATGAGATTATATTACATTTTAAAACACTCGTAATAAGACTAGTTACTTTATATTGATAACATGATTACATATGATTCACACAATAGCAATAAATTATTCATAATTTAATGACTCTCCCTAATTCTTCTTCTTCGTCTTTTACATTTTCCTTTCTAAAATAGCCTATTGCTTACATGCATTCAGAAAGTCTTCCAGTTTTCACAGTCTTCCATCCCACAAAGACCAGTCACTAGTCAGGTGGCTATAATTACACAGAAAATTGTGATTTTTTTTTCTTTCTCTTTGTATTTTTATCAATGTACAATGTTATCCTATTTAAATCAATGCGATAAACGAGTTAGTCCAAAAGTAATCAAAATTTAGCTATATTTCTTCAAATGTGTAATGCAATGGATTATGTCACAAACTACAATTTTGTCATGTAATTTGTAATCAACATTGACAATTTGACTACAATTTGTAAGTCACCTACCCAGCACTGTAGATTTAATATACATAGATGCCTCATTAGCGGCTGTTGCCATGGTAGTGAAAAATACCGTTTAATTTACAGTGAATAACCGTAAATTGACATTCCCAGAATTCCCTGCGTTACATTTCAAATTGGATGTTTTTTTGTTGAAATAACTGTTTCTTAGTTTTTGCTTATCAGTTTTGTATATCAGGGTTGTGTGTTACACCTAATGTTGTTAAATTAATGTTTATAGCATTATTTCAGTTTCATGTGTGTTACCATGATGGTGTTTAGTGTTTGTGTGAATGACACTGTGCACCTTCTATATATGTTATTATTTAAAAGCTGCTTGTGTTGGGCTTTGGTTCATCATGTGACTTTCTCATCACCACCTGCATTGGGTGGTTATCAGTGTATTACAAAGGTACAAAACAGATTTCAGTACTTCAATAAGGTTGGTATATTAACATTATATCAGTTAATGAAATACGTTATTTAACTGTAAATTTAAGTTAAAACCGTAAAACCTAAAACGTTGCTACTGTATTTTTTACAGTAAAATTCCGGCAACCACAGCTGCCGGTTTTTTTACCGTAAATTTTACGGCTTTTTTTTTTTTACAGTGTACATAATCCGTCCACTAACCAGAGGTCGCGCAATGTTGTGGCATTTTAGAAAACTAATTGATTCCATTCCAAGATGGCGGACGTGCCAAAGTGTCTGAAGCAGAGGGATGTGGCTTCTACAAATACACATCTATGTTCAAAGAGTTGCTTTGGTGTTCTGAATGGTTTTTAGTGGGCATTGCTAGGAGGATGCCACTGGCTCAGGTCAGAAGAGAACAAGTCTTGTGTTTTGTGACACTGGAGACGCTCTCTGACTGACTGTTTCTATAGGCTGTGTGAGTGAGTGGACATCTCCACCCAAGGTCAACAGGTCACCATGCAGACAATATGCTGTTTTGTGGAAGTGTGCTGAACATACGGGACCTTATTACGGACTTTACAGCTGTTCTCTTTCTCCCAGTAGTTTCTCACTCTCTGTCATCCACAGTTCAATTGTTCCACGTTCTTTTCTTTAGCTGTTTGGCAACTTACTTTTCTCTGTAATTCAAATTTCTTTCTTTTTTTTTCGTACTCAGTTATTTTTGTCCCTGTCTGTCTCTAAAGCCTGTTTTTCCTTTTTTAGCTCACAACTTTGAAATTCATTATTACACATACATTACAGTTCAAAAGTTTGGGGTTGGTAAGATTTTTAAAAAATGTTTTTGAAAGACATCTCTTAGGCTCATCAAGGCTATATTTACTTGACCAGAAATATGGTATATTTACAAGTATTGTTACAGCTAAAATTAACTTTTCCAATATACTTTAAAATGTACTTATTCCTGTGACGCAAACCTGAATTTTCAGCATCATTACTCCAGTCTTCAGTGTAAAATTATCCTTCAGAAACATTTCTGATTATTATCAATGTTGAAATCAGTTCCACTGCTTAATATTTTTGTGAAACCATGCTAATTTTTTTCAGGATCTTTTAATGAATAGAAAGTTCAAAAGATCAGCATTTATTTGAAATATTTATCTTTTCTCTTTACTGTCACTTTTGATCAATTCCTTGCGGAATATTAATTTCTTTACAAAAATGAAAATAAATTCCTACTGACCTCAAACGTCTGAACAATAGTGTATAACGTCAGTTGGGGCCATTTTTGGTCAAAAAATAAAGACTTTTATTATGCATATTGCATAAGAACTTTTATTATGCCTCTTTTTTATTATGACTTTTATTTTATTAAGATTTTGCTTTATGCTTTTATACTATTAATATAAGTCTATTCAAGTCTTTTCCTCACACAAAGCAATCGTGTGGCTTCAGAAGACCAAATGAGTCTATATAGTTTTATTGCAAGCAAAAGCAGCTTGGATAATCTTCAAAACATCTTTTATGTTGCATGTGAGAAAGAAAATTTGCAACGGAATATGGGTTAATGATGACAGAACTTTCATTTTTGTCCCAGCTATTCCTTTAAGGACAGCGATGTGGACAAAAACAAGATAGCACATTAAAACGCTCTGCTGATGCTCCTTCCAGATTTGGTCGTGTAAATGTTTACTTCATGTTGCCCTCTAAAATCCTGTTGGTGTTACAGAAACAGGAGGTTCGATTCATCTGCAAGTCATGTTCTAAATAAGACTCTTGGCCTGCGGACAATCACACTCACATGTGTGCGCAGCGCTCTTGAATCGGGACAGTTGGTGGCACTAATTTGTCCATGTTTTTGGCACGCCACCTCCCTTTGGCATACACCCTCCCTAAGCTCCGGGTCTCTGCCATCTGCTATGTTTAACTGTGTTGGCCAGGGCAGAAACAGGCAAAGTGCCCACAGAGACACACTTCCAGACCTCGGCTGACTCCAGAGTCTCTTCACAGAGCCACTGGGAGCCCTTTCGTTTCTACCACAGGACTCTGATTCAAATATTTTGAATATATTAAAAACATTGTCAGAAATTTTTGTCAGTAAAAAAGATTATGCCAGACTTTTCCTGTTTTTGCTGTCAGGAATGTAATTCTTTTAAACCCTCATAATGCATTCAGCTCCATTTTGACCCCGAAATATAATTAATTAATTAATTAATTAATTTAGTACAAGATAAAAAAAAAAAAAGTTTAAAAAGAGATATAACCATGTCAAAAATGTATCAGTGGTAATAGTATCAACAGAGACTTTACAGATATTTATGCAAGCCTGGTTTTGATCTATGAGTTGGATTTGTCTCAAAATATCTTTGTAAAATGTTTAGCCTCTTTCTCATATTTTTTGGAATGAATTTTGTCCACAAACATTAATATGCACAACTACTGATGAACCATTGCTGCATGAAAAAATGTATTGCCTTTACATCAGAGAGTCAAAGTTATGCAATTAAAATAAATATATAATGTGTTTAAACCACATTTCAGAGTAACATTTATGTTGTTTTGTTAGAAAGAATATGTAGTTTCACAAATTTGGTTATGAAGTTATGACAGATTATACTGATGATATAATATGTAATTATACAGTAATTCTTAAGATTATACTGTATACTCTCAGAAATTATATATGATGATACATTGAAATACAATTTCTCATGAATATTGAAAAAAAATGTTTCTTGCATCACAATGATTTTTTCTGTTGTTTATGTAAGATTTGGAATTTCACAGAATTTCTTAATTTCTTAAAGGGGTCATCGGATGCCCATTTTCCACAAGTTGATATGATTCTTTAGGGTCTTATTGAAAAGTCTATAACATACTTTCAGCATGCCGTTCTAGTCCGTGTTGCTTTAAATGCTAATGAGCTCTGCTGACCCCGCCCCTCTCTTCTGTGGGGAGACAAGCAGTACTGTTTACTTCAGCCGCGAAACTTGTTAACTAGCACACATTAGGAAAGGCGATTTGCAAAGATTCATAAACAAAACCCTATACTCACTTCTGTAGATGAAGCTGGATCACGAATGATTTGCGTGAACATAAACGCATTTAGGCAGATCGGGGATAAGCGCATTCCTTTCAAAAACGAAAATAACGTTAATCCTCTGCGTCTTCAGCGGCTCAGATGTCGGGAGTAATTTTTATCATTATAGGATGGATGTGTACACACACTTTCAACACACATTTATGTTCAAACAACAACAAAAGTGAATTTTGCATCCGATGACCCCTTTAATAAAAAGAGGCTAATATAGTAATAACATGGTAATAACAGTAACATTTAAAACTTTTACATTTTTTCACATTCACTCATTAGTGAGATGCTATTGAGCAGACACAATATAGTTTTAGTTACAAAATATTAAGTTATAACTGTTTTATATGTTTAAGTTCCACTGTGTCCAAATAAAACTGGGAATGCAAAAATTGTATGCAGATTTTGAATGCATTATGAGGGTAATAAAGCTGTTTTCTTTATGATGATATCAGAACAGTTGTACCACATTGATTAAGTTAAAATACTCCAATCTAAGTTTCTATCTTTAATAGCACACATCTGAAATGAACATGACAGCTCCTGTGAGAACAGCAAACACATGAGTGAATGTGCCGGGCATTGATTTGTTTGGGATATGAGTCTAAACTGTACGAGAGCGAAAGCGTGGGAGAACTAACACGAGAGAGAGAGAGAGAAATGTGGGCATGTGAGGTGAACATGTGTGTCTGAGAGAAAACGACATTAAAACACGCTTTTTTCATTTTGTGATACATTATTGCACATTTGCTAATTTCATTATTATTATTATTATCATCATCTTTTACTCAATGAAATACGAGTTTGCTAAGACTTTAAGTGTATAAACTCGCATTTGAAATGCCGATCTTTGGTTCCACATGCAAAATAGGAAAATCATAGAAAAATAATTTTTGGCTTTCATCAGAGCTTCTTAAGCTTCTTAAAGCTCTGCTGTCCCAGTGACACAAAAGCAAGCGGGTGAGGAGGCAGGTACGGCCTTACGTGACCCCTGGAAATCAATCTCTTTCGTTCTTTCTTTTTTTAGACAAGACATGTTCTCCTAAAATTGCACATAAACTAAAGTTAATCCACAGTACTGCTGTGCAAAGATCTAAAACATACATCAAGCAGATACCAGCTGCTCTGAAAATGTATTTTCCAGGGAAACATTTTTGTTGTCACTATGAACAATGAATGTGATAACTGCTGTGCTGCACACTTAATACAGCACATGTGGCATGTGACTGCCATAGCGCAATTTTTAATAGACCACCAATCAATCTATCCCTAAGGCTGACTGAACCACCTTTTAAAAACACATTTGTTGACAGACAACTGGAACCCGAGAAGGAAAACATGATGTGTTCCTGTTGTAGCTGTAGAGCTTGATGCTAGCAAGGAAAAAAACGTATAGGCTAACCTAAATGTAAAAATGGATTAAAGCATCCACAAAATGCAGGAATGCAAAATGTAACATGGTTTATCAACACAAGGATGAACAAAAATTAAGTTCAGTCAAGAAGTAATTAAGCATATAAATTGGCTCACCTGCATCAAAGTCTGGATATGAGCGGCACAACGACATCAGACAGCGAGGAAAAAGAGAGAGACAGTCAAATTAAATGCTTGTTTTTCAGTCGTTCTCCATTTTACAACATGCTGCATGCATTTATTCATGAACAACTGCACCTGAATTCTACAACACACACATCCATCATCTTGCTTAAAGGTGGGGTAAGTGATTTTTCAAAAACGCTTTAGAAAGCCGCATCCAGTGTAGACCATAGATATGTATATATATATCTATGGTGTAGACAGCATCACTGATTATAATGAGTTCTATAGTATTTTGTCGCGCCGCGCCACTCGCGTCCGGTGTAGACACGGTGTAACATTGGTTTTGCTTTGTTTCACAGAACTAATCGTTGCCTGGGTTGTGTACGTATGTGTGGGGCGGAGCTATCAAAATAGGGGCGAGACCCTTTTGGGGTAAGGGCGTGCATGTTTTGGTGATTTCAAATGTCAATATTGGCTACCAGAAATCACCTTACCCCACCTTTAATTGGGCACATTAGTCATGATCATTAATGGAGCCAAACTGCCATGTCCAGATCTCTATGATTGAAGCAAATAGTCCCTGTGATGCCACAAAGCTATCATGAGCATCACTGTGAGGCGTATAGATTGATTTTAGAATTAGTTTCTGCCTTTACTCAAATCAGATTCATTTTAAACCTGCCGGGGCAAAATAAACTTGCTTTTGTCCAGAAATGCCTTATCAATACTGGAATCTGAACAAAGACAAGCTGAGACAAAGATTCAGGGTCACAGGGAAAAGTCAGACAGTTTCTGGCCCGGATCTGTTGGCAGAAGCCCTGCTGGCTTGCAATGTGCTAACAGATGGATGTTAGAGAGCGTGTGTGTGTGTGTGACCAAATTCCCGGAGAGATCTGGAAAGGACAGGACATATCATCCTTTATTGATATGGTGATGAAGCACTTTGAACAAACGCACAACAAACAAACGACACAAACGGAGGTGAACATCTGCAGCTGAAGCACAAGCACATGAAGGAAGAGTGTTTCTTCTAGAACCGTTATCACTAGCGGCCAAGTTCAGACACGCTGAGGTTTATGCGAACTGTCACGAACATGAGGGCAATGGGGTTGAGTGCTAGGACAATAGATATAAATCTGACAGGAAGCGTGTCGGTGCTTCAGAGGAAATAACGTCACCTGACACCTGATTCTCAGCAGAAAACTACTTCCTACCACTTTTTATTTTAGGGTTAATAATTCAGTAGTCACATCTAGATCTGTCGAACCAGATTAAATTGAGGACCCGAGGTGGGAAGACTGTACGGGATATGGGTTTCATGTATTGAGAGGAAACTGTTCTTTTGTTTCTTTGATGGCTGGAATTCATTTCACATCACCCATTAGATGGAAAGAGACCGTTAGAAGAGGAGGAGAAAGAGACATAATGAAGATACAACAGAAGAGAGCGAAAAGGTAGACAAGAAAGATAGAAGGTCAAAGGGGGAAGATAAAAGAACAGATATGGAAAATAATGAAGGAAGCGATGATGTTCTCACTCTTTGCTGTATGGTGGCATGTTTGTGCTCCATCTCTCTCTTCTCCACAGCTGAATCTATGACCAGCTGATCCAACTGAAACATATGAACGATGAACATTGTTAAACGGAAAAAAATATTTTTTTGAAGTTGTCAAAGCAAACATTATTGGAATATGTTTTACAAGAAAATATTATTTCAATCTTTCTATTTCAAAATTTCATATTAAATTCAATGTGTTATTTGCTGTTTTACTAGCAGTTTCTGAGTGAATTTTTTTTCAACACCACATTTTTCATTGTATATAGATTATTTTTCACCATATTTATATTATGTAGATTTTTTTTTGCAAAAGGACTCAAAGTGCAGAACTGAATTTTTGTTTTATTGTTTTTTGACACAGTAAGTAGTAAATGCTTCTTTAAAAAAAAAGACTATAAATATTTATTATTATAATTATTGACATTTTATGTGTAATTATATTTATTATTTACCATTATTGTTGTTATTTTATTTTTAATCCAAAATACATTCATAATTTAATTTTGTAAATACCATTATTGAGTCCTGTTCTTTAGAGACTAACTATGGTGCCATTTATTGGTATTAAAGAACCAATAAGTTAAAAAGTGTGAATACAGATAAAAATAATGGTCAAATGTCAATGGTCTTTCTCTTTTAAAGACAACATGAAACCATATTAGCAACACATTTAACCTTGATAATGTGACATGGCACAACAATATTTAGTAGGACACAATTCTAATTCATTATTATATATTACATTATATTACATTACATAATAATGGCGTTGATTACATGAGCAAAAATGATGAGCAAGTTACTAATAAAATATATATCTAATAAAACATTGAGAATAAACCTTTTTTCTTTAGAAAAACATGCAGCAATGAATCATGCACAATAAGACTTTATTAATTAAGTAAATAGGGTGAATGTTATTTTGAGTTTGTCTTCAAGCCTGTCTCAGACAGATGCAATGCACCTGTCAACCTCAAGGATTGACATTATCTCTCATGTTCAGTCATTAGGCCTGTGTTAATTTGGAGCCTGGGGCTCGTAACCACATGTCCACGCAGGTGTCGGGGGAGAGCAGGTGAACAGAGGGCCCTAATGAGCGGGAGTTAATGAGCTGCTGATCCTGGAGAAGCAGATGTGTGTGTATCTCACCTCAGCAGCCAGCTTCTTCATGTAGGGGTCGACCTCGTCTAAGATGTTGAAGCCCTGCTGGAAGAGACTGTACTGAGCCTGCATGAACGACAGCATCTGTGGAGGAGACGAAATGATCAATACAGAAAACTACACAGGAGGAGAATGCTGGTTTATCATGGCATATGAACCCACTCACCGAATCCAAAATTTCAAATTTCTTTTTGGCCTGAAGAACATTGATCTGAGAAAGATTTCAAGAGAAGAGCACAGTCATTAGTAGGTGCTTTTAACAAAAGTATCCTGGGATTCAAACCTACAACCTTTGGTTACCAGCCCACTAAGTCATTTCACCCCAAAGCTGTAAGTTATGACAGAAACTAACCATTTTTGGGTAGAATCATGGTACCATGAGGCAAGAAGATCCTGGTGAAGAACTGAGCGCCTTGAGACTTTTAGGGCCCCTGGTACTGGCCCCCAATCAATTCTTGGCACTTTTAACCCATAACAACCACATTTTTAAACTTTTACCTAGACCTTAGTTTGGGAAAACTATGCATGTGTCTAATTTCAGATCACACATGACCCAGCTCCACACAGTGGCCGTTAGGGACACTACAACCGATTTTTGTCCTTGGCCATTAACATATTACATATTTAACAGCCTCATAAAACAGAAATGATCTCAGATATTAAGCTTATGACACAATATAATGGCTACTGACCATTTCTCTATAGCAAATGAAAAGCACACCATTTTGCATTTGTTTTTTTTTACCAAAACAGCCTTGGGTCACTTAACCAAAATAGCATAGCCATTACAGCAATCTTGTCAACTAACCGAGTTCTCTAAAAACAGAACATGTATGGTCAGTAAAATGGGGAAAAAGCATAAAATCACAGCCCTCACAGGACACAAGGGCAGGAGAGTACAAAGGAGGAGGTCACGTTATGCTATGAAATGAGAGCTAATGACGGCCGTGTAAAGATGGGAAGAGGAGCAGTCGGTATTTTTGCCATAGTATGGAAGCCAATGGGGACCATCAACTGTTTGGTTGCCAACTTTCGTCAAAATATCTTCTTTTATGTTCCAAAGAAGGAAGACACTCAACAGTTTAAAGGGGTCATATGATGCGATTAAAATTTTTCCTTTCTCTTTGGAGTGTTACAAGCTCTTGGTGCATAAAGAAGATCTGTAAAGTTGAAAAGACTAAAGTCTCAAATCCAAAGAGATATTCTTTATAAAAGTTAAGAGTCAGCCACACCTACCTAAAATGGCTCGTTCTAACACGCCCCCACGTCTACGTCACGATGTGGGAAGATTTGCATAACGCCGCTCAAATGTTCACGCAAAGAAAGAAGGCGTAACTTTGATTCTCGCTGTAGTATTGTTGTTGCCGCCGCCATGCCGTGGAGACTTTTTTTAACCTTAAATCGCATAAACACATTTCATTACACCAAATAATGTTCTTTTTAGCTACATCATATGATCCCCTTTAAAGGTGGGGTATGCATTTTTTCAAAAACGCTTTAGAAAACTGAGTCGGGACGAGTACCAAAACAAACTTGTAGCCAATCAGCAGTAAGGGGCGTGTCTAGTCATGATGCAGAGCAGAGAGCGTTCAGTGCACGGGTCGGACATTAGCCGAGCGACGACAGAAAGATAGAAATGGCGGATAAAAAACAAAAGAGGGAAATGTCTGCGGAAGAAAAGAAGGCTTACAATAAGGCAAGAAGTAGGACCTGTGTAAACATCGGATCAGTGTTTCACAGAACTAATCATTGCCTGGGTTGCGTATGTATATGTGGGCCGGAGCTATCAAAATAGGGGCGAGATCCTTTTGCGGTAGGGGCATGTTTTTTTGGTGATTTGAAATATCAACATTGGCTACCAGAACTTTAAGGGTGAGTAAATGATGACAGAATTTTCATTTTTGGGTGAACTATCACTTTTATTTTGAAATACCTGCAACACATAGTCCAGGGCGAGATGTCGGAAGCACTTCCGGGTCGTGATGAGGGTACTGCTGGCCTCCTCTACCTCATGCGGTTTGTTACGAGGTGCCTGTGCGTTCTTCACCTGGGCGATCTCCATATCCTCCCGCACCTTATCGAACTGCTTCTTCGTCTCTTTAAACTTTCGAACATCCCTGTGTATTGTCACATACAGAGACATATTGCAGGGTAAGACGCGCACATCACAGAGGGCAGGGAAAAGGGGGGAAAAAACTGAAACAAGGGCAGGAAAAAGAATAAAGGACTCACTCCTTCACAAAATTGTGCAACTGTTGCTTTACGGATCTCTGGGTCTGGTCAAACAGGATCTGTAAAAGATACAAAAGGAAAACAAATGTATCAGCATCAAACAGAAAAATATTGAGTTGGCAGAATAGTATTTTGCATAAAACAGGGGGCATTGGAAACAGGTGAAAAAGAAAAGCATATTTTGTATAGAGATTGCCGGAGCAATCCTTTGCATTTATTGAATATAAATAATTAAATATAAAATTAAATTAAACAATTTAAAATAGTGTAAAAATTATGCTTGATTAATACCAAAATCAAAAATTTTGACAAAAAAAAATAAAAAATCCTCTAGAGGAAGACCAGTTTCTGTGTACCACTTTAGTAGCATTATACACCCAAAGGCTTTGAAACATTAAGACCAGTCTGGATGTAGGCTAGTTGAATATTAAGGGTGCACTTCTCTCAAACCACCAGCAGATGGCAGAGCAGTCGCAGGCCTGTGTCTGTAAACCCAAAACACTGCACCAGAGCCCCACACCCATCTCATACTCTCTCACGGTCGGTCACGGTGGGCGACTGCAGGTCACAGATGCATCGCACAGGATGGGTGCTGGGAAACAGTGGCATCATCCATGCCACGACAGGCAAACACAGCTCATGGAGTCAAGCCCTGGGGGTCTTGCAAGTAAGCCTGTCATGGAAGGTTTTAAGAATGAAGGCATGTCAGTGCCGGTGTCATGTCACTGTGGATCATACATGTCAGCAGAACAAGACTAGAGGAAAAGCTTTACGCTGCAATCATCTCGATTCTGGTCACAAACGCAGCAGCGATAAGCTGCAACGAGACAACATGTGACAGAGCGTCACATGCAGAACAAGACTAGAGGAAAAGCTTTACGCTGCAATCATCTCAATTCTGGTCACAGACGCAGCAGCTTTATGGCAGCGATAAGCTGTAACGAGAGCACATGTGACAGAGCATGTCACATGGAACAGGAGGGCAACATGTCTTGAGGGTAAAGCTGGCATGTGAGAGAGGATGAGAGAGAGGGAGTACAGGGAAAAGGGGAAGCAGACAAGCTTAGACATTTGCATTTTGCACAGTTCCATGAAGTCCCAGCCTTTGCATTTTACAAAGGACTAGACTAGAATCAGCATTTTCTATCCATCCACCTCAAACGTCCTAATTCTCTCATTAGTGATGTTTAAGTCAAGTATCACTTTTACTACTGCTAAAACTTAAGATTTGAACATTCCCTGAACCCAGTGTACCTCAGTTTTCATGTTTACACTAAATTTCAGCATTGTATGAGCCAGATTTTTCTCTGTACAGATTTACTCTGTACTCTCAGCTCGCAGTAATATAGTTGGTCCATAAGGTGGCAACACTGACCCGACAGTAACAGGTCGACACCATAGACTCTAAAAAAGATGGCCGACGTGTCTCCATTTTCTTCCACTGTAGAAAAACGAAACCAAAATATCCCAGAAATGGCCGCTGTCATCTTGTGCCGAGGTGGATCCGCAGAATCAAAGTCTCGCACATATTCTCGCAAACTCAATTGCAAGCACACAATTATGATGCCATGATGCCCCATTATTATAGCATCAAATAACTAACTAAGACCAAACTTATTCGCAAAACAAAAACTTGAACATACCTCAGCATGATAAGAGCTACCTAAAATGACAGAAACCATCTCTGGGAACATTTTTATTTGAAGTGTAATGCCATTTTTTTTTTAGTTTGGCTCATTTGTTTACATGAAGGCGGCGGGGTTTTTGACCTATACTGCAGCCAGCCACCAGGGGGCGATCGAGATATTTTAGCTTCACTTTTCAGGATGTGTTCACAGCACACGATGTTTACACATATTTGGCGATTTTTTTTTTTTTTTGGCTTTAGCTACTTTTACTTAGCAAGATTTGGCTTTAGCTACTTTTCATTGAAGGCATTTGGCAACACTGCACAATTGGTTGAATCTGAAATGGATGAGACGGAACAACTACTGGAGATACAACAACAATTCTATAATGCACCACAATAACGAGTGTACAACCAATGTACACTCAATGGCTAGAGAATACCCATAATGCACTGTGAGGGTCGTGCTGAAGGAATTCCAGCGTCTTGCTAGAAGACGGTGCTTGCAGCTGAATCATCCATTCATCCATTTTCCAAAGCGCTTGTTCAATGTGGGTACAGCGTAACATAAACTTATTTTAATTGATTATGGAATAGTTTAATTAGGGTTTATACAATGCTAGTTTCCATGACAGAGTTTGAAATGAATCTTTTCATTACTACTGGAGCTGCCAGCTAAGTTTTCTAATGATTATTAAACAGCAAGCACAAACTATACAAAAGCAGCAGTCGTTCCGGCGTATTCAGTGGACATTTTAGTGACTGCAGTAACTTGAAACACCCTAGCAACCACATAGCAACACTGTAGCATTGTGTTGCCAAGTTCTACACGAGTAAGTGCCACTCCCATTTTCTTCAGATTAATGTCTAATTAAAGAGTTCAGAGCGCATCTGTGTTAAACACTGTTCAGCAGGATAATTAACCAGCATGCTCTTGTGAGCTCTTAATGACTCCACATTGTGGTCACATCTCTAGACGTCGGCATCACACCTTCTCTTTCACGTTCTCACTTTCTCTGCACTGTGAGACCTCTCTTTAATTGCATTTCACGTCATCCTCTATCCTTGTTTTACCTCAGATCTTCTCTAACATGTGAGCGTCACTGATGGCGTGAGCTCGGGTGACAGTCTAAGAAAGACATCAAGAGTCTGAGGATGAGTGACTGTAGGCGACTGTAGAGAGAGACCGGAAAAGATCTGAATGATTCGATGAAAGCGTGTGTGAGAGGAGGTTTAATCGTGGCCTGCAGCCCGCCGAACGCCATAGCCATAACAAGACTTGACAATTTTATTCCATGTCATTTTGATCACTGAAATGTTGAAATGTTTTAAATAAATGCTGTATATATATATATATAAAGGCTAAATGTTCTTGTAATGCATGTTTGCTTTTGAAAATTGTTAGTAGTAAAATTTAATATACTAGTTAATAAGATAAAAGTTTGTTTTAAAGTTAGTTTGTTTTACTATTTTCTAAAAGTCCATCACTGAAGGTAAACACAAAAAGGCTGAAGAAAAAGGCTGCCCATGGAAAAGCAAACCGTCCCATCCAGATGTTCCAAACTGGCACAAGGAACAGTCTAAGAAAGACATCAAGAGTCTGAGGATGAGTGACTGTAGGCGACTGTAGAGAGAGACCGGAAAAGATCTGAATGATTCGATGAAAGCGTGTGTGAGAGGAGGTTTAATCGTGGCCTGCAGCCCGCCGAACGCCATAGCCATAACAAGACTTGACAATTTTATTCCATGTCATTTTGATCACTGAAATGTTGAAATGTTTTAAATAAATGCTGTTCTTTTTAACTTTATTCATCAAATAATCCTGTAAAAAGTACCACAGGTTCCCAAAAAATATTAAGCAGCACAACTTTTTCCAACATTGATGATGAGCAGTAATGGAAGTGACACGCTTTGGAGGCAGACAGCATGTTCAGCACTTGGCTGCAAGCTGTTGGAATAGTCTGCATGCGACTCTGAACTGCCTGCTCAGCTTTTGACTTCCTGTGTAAAAAACAAAAACTGTTCCATACGAGACCACTTTACAGAGCCCGGCTGCCAAACGGCTGGGCCGCTCAAGAACTGCATACTTAAATTAGTTTACTTCAAAAAATGTGTTGCAGAAAGCATGCTGAGACATCGCAGGAAGAGAACAAGATCAATAACGCCGGTCAAAGGGTTCTGTGTTGCTTTCAAGTGGAAAGAAAGTAAACTGGGTTTCAGTTGTGGTAAACCAAAAAATGAAAATCTTGAAACGATTAAGAGTATTAGCCGATTCTTACTTCTGGAAATGTGCATGTTACATAATGCAGCAATAAGAGAGCTCTGGAGATTTTAGCAGGCAGTAAAATGCAAAGTCGATGTGCTGAAAGGCAACTAGGAACTGCAGTAAAAGTTGTATGACAGCTAGAACTTCATAAGTCGACTACAGTCTTCAACCGCATTAATGTTCATTACATATTTTATATTCAGTCATCAAATCTTGTACTAGCAACAGTTTATCTGTCATTAGCAACTTTAACCAAAAAAACTAAGGTGTTTCTCAAAACCGAGACACATTAGACTTCAAAATAAAAACTTTTAAGCATCTTAAATCATTTTTTTTGTTTGTTTAAAATATCTCACAAATGCAAATATGTCTTCTCATTCCATTCCCTACACTCTCAGAAAAAAAGGTACAAAAGCTGTCACTGGTGTGGTACCTTTTCAAAAGGCACACCTTTGTACCTAAAGAATCCATATTGGTACCTTAAAGATACATAAGTACCTAAAGTGTACATATTAGTACCTAAAAGGTACAAAAGTGTACCTTTTGAAAAGATACTGCCCCAGTGACAGCTTTTGTACCTTTTTTTCTGAGAGTGTATGTTGTGAATCAGTAGACACAAAGACACAAACAGAGCCTTATTCCACTAAACACTGAAATATGATATATCCTCAATTTCACTCGGCATCAGAGAAAACAAAAATCAATATTTTCAGTACATGAACCTACTGTAATGAGCAGAACTCCCAAGAGCCAGTGACATTGATGCCACTGACGACAAACTTGGTGCAATGCGTCTTGAGGCACAGAGTTTGATGTGTGCATATTCAAAGTGTCTTGCCTAGATAAATCTACCCAGAAATGAATCTTAAAGCAGTGTAGAGGTTGTCAGACAGTCGATATAACAGCACAGCTTCTGCAGGTATGACAGCACTCCTGTTCTCACCTTTAAAATCACAAGTGAAAAACATTCCCTCATTACTCATTCCCTCATTTCTATGGCCTCTTTTTACACTCCTCACTGCCAAACAGATAATATCAGTAATTACACTCAGTGGGGAGGTAGTGAGGTGTCACTTTGACAGGTTAGTTCAATTTAAGACTGCCTGGATTCCAACAACTCAATAAACTAAAAAAAATGGACCTATTTACACCGCCTGATCAAAAGACACGCATGCTTTCATTCAATTACTGTAACTACTATAGATTTACACCTTGTTGCCATGCTACAAGAGCACCAAATGAATCTTCAAATCTTAAATGTGACAATAAAAGTAGAAAATTGGCAAAAACTAAATTAACATGCTATTATTTATTGGTCTGCAGTAGGGCTGTCAAAAAAAATTCGATTTTCGAATATTCGTCGAATTTAAAATAAAAATCCACATTCGAATGCGAAAAATGTTGCATTAGAATTTTAGGTGTGCGTTATGGAGGCAGCCTTATCAGTGGCGCACGAGATGCGATGACGATGTAAGTGTCGTTGCATTATAACGTTTTTGTTAGCCTATCTAGTTGAAGCCACTAGATGCGGCGCTGCTGCGTTGTTCATTAAAAATATTGCAGAAAAAGAGAACATCAATGCGGAGAAGATCTTGTTTACATCAAAACTGAAACCAAGCCGTTCACACAGAACACATATTTCGCGCATTTTCTTGAGGGACATTTATTACCATTGCACTCGCGTCTTGCACAAAACAGCCGCATGTTTAGAAAGCCATGTAAAATTAATGCAAGTTCAACTTCGAGAAAACATATTGAGACTTTATGGCGGGGTTTTTTCCCCATCCCACTGCAACTCGTGTTTTTAAATTAAAAATGTTCTCTGTGTGATTGGCTTTCCACCCTTTGTATTAAACTATGCATGCATACATGATGCTGTTTTGTTCATAGTTGTTTATGCATTTTACGAAATTATATTTGATTTTTATGAGTTAATTTAGACGTAATGCACGTTTTTTATAGAGTTACTTCCTTGCGTGGACAATTTAAACGTGCTGCATTATTTTGCTCATTGCGCCCTCCTGTGGCCTCGGGAGACAATTAGACCTATACAATAAATACCTATTTAATCTGCATATAAAACATTAGAAATGAGATATTGGTTTAATTTTTATTGTGTTTGATTGTTAAAACAAAAAATATTTGTTGTTTGTCTCATATGTAAGTGTCGTTGCATTATAATGTTTTTGTTAGCCTATCCAGTTGAAGCCACTAGATGCGGCGCTGCTGCGTTAATTAAAAATATTGAGGGAAAAAGTGAACATCAATGCGGAGAAGATCTTGTTTACATCAAAACTGAAACCAAGCCGTTCACACAGAACACATATTTCGCGCATTTTCTTGAGGGACATTTATTACCATTGCACTCGCGTCTTGCACAAAACAGCCGCATGTTTAGAAAGCCATGTAAAATTAATGCAAGTTCAACTTCGAGAAAACATTAAAACTCAACTGTTTAACTCTAGGGGAGTTGGAAAATGAGCCTATTTTCAAAAATAGTGGCGTGTTCCTTTAAATGAAAAATGTACTCTGTGTGATTGGCTTTCGGCTCTTTGTATTAAACTATGCATACATACATGATGCTGTTTTGTTTATAGTTATTTAAGCAACTTAATTATAATTGGTTTATAAACATTATTTTAAACATTATGCACTTTTTTTCGCAGATAGTCATGTTATCTTATGCTTTGCTCGATGCGCCCTCTTGTGGCCTCAGGAGAGAAGCCAAAAGCTTTTCTTCACCCTAACTGAAATTATGCAT
>NW_015558618.1:440552-445696 GCF_001515605.1 Sinocyclocheilus anshuiensis | reverse complement strand
TTTTTTCACAGATAGTCATTTTATCTTATGCTTTGAATAAAAGTGCATTAGTAATATTTTGCTCGATGCGCCCTCTTGTGGCCTCAGGAGAGAAGCCAAAAGCTTTTCTTCACCCTGACTGAAATTATGCATTATGAATATAATTCGAATTTTTATAATATTTAAGTACAAAATTCGAATTTAGTTTTTCAGCCATTTTGACAGCCCTAGTCTGCAGCATATGACTACTGGATTAAGTATAAGAGACAAAAACTCAAAAGTGTCAATGAATCTTCATTTAAAAAAATAAATAAATCTGCCCAAGACCATCTAGATACATTGATTCACAGCATCTAGGGACTTGGCAGCGATGGGTGTCCTGGATTTATGAGGCAGGCAGATTAGATCCAGAGTAAAATGGCCAGACTTCAGATTTATAGAGTGGAAGGTTAACAGCTTTGACCCGAGAAAAACAGGAGAGGGCAGGAACAAGATAAGTGAATTGAAGTAATGTTCTTTCAGCACACAGGCTTCATCTGTCGTTCCTCCCATAGACAGACAGCTGTTCTGGGTGACACGGATGAACAGAGAACTGCTTTCACTCCTGTGTAAGAATGTGTGTAACAATCAAGAAGCAGTGTTGCTATTGTTAACTAAAACTATAAGTATTCAAAATAGTTTCCGTTACTTTGTTAAAGCTGACATAAAATAAAAAATAAAATACAAATATTCGATGAAAAATGTAATGAAAACGAACAACTAACTGAAATAAAATACATTTAAGTTGAAGTACTAAAATGACTAAAATTAAAACTGAAATAAAAAATTTAAAGCTAAATAGAAATTAAAAAACAAAAACTAATAAAAATGACAAAAGCCCGTAAAATTACTACAAGTAAAATTTAAATGAAAACTGAAAATGTAAAAATGAAAGCTAATTCAAAATATTAATTAATACTATAATAGTATAAATAATACTGAAACGAGACTGTCAAGCAGTAAGCACCATGCTAAACAAAATTAACATCACCTGGCACTTATTAATTTTTTTAAAGAATTTTTCATGATTTTAACACTTTTATTCAATTTTACAAGCTATTTTTATTATTTAACAAGATTTTAAAATCTGTGTCAGGAATAAGTCCAAAATAGTAAAATTAGTTTTTACTATTTAACTTAAAAAAACAAACAAACAATTTTTTACATTAAAAAAAAAACAGTAAAAAATTAGGAAATAATTAGACATAATAAAAATAAAATAATAGTCTGATATATTATATTATTATGTTCAAATTCCTAAAACTGCCAACTGGTGAGCCAATTTTACTTGCATTTGATCCTAATTTAGTTTTTTAATGCCACTTGTGTGAAGTGAAAGGTTTTCACCAAATTTCTTTTGAGGGTGTGACCTTGACGTTTTTCTGGTAAAGTCCAGGAATTCAGTGTTCACCGCAGTCATGTCTCACAAAAACTGTTTATCACAAGAACAAACTGAGTCTAATTACCCATAAAAGCAGCGAGAATGTCAAAGAAACTAAAGGAACCGTCGAACTGTTCTGTTCAAATGCTGCTGATGCTACAAGCAGGAAGGGATCAGCAGTCTTTGGCTGACAATTAAAAAGCCACAAGTCCTTTATTCCACAGCCCTGCTATTTCCTCTTTCTTTAAAAGTGAAGGTGGCTGCAGTAACAGGAGACTTGTTGAGCTTTGCACACCGATTGCCACTCTGTCTCTGTTTTCAATTACACCATCCTCAAGAACAGGAAAACACCCAAAAACTCGTGCACGATGACGTACTCAGTCTCAGATTAACCAATATATGTGATTAGTCACCCACTAGAATGAATGGTTTCACATGTACAAACCACTTTACATTGGTGCTCATGAGACCAACGAAAGTTCGAATCCAGCTTGCAACTTTTCCGATGCCCATTTCATCTTTAGTTCCTAAACATTTCCTGTCCTAGTTATACTTGCTTCTCATTAAAAGTGGCAGAAAGGTCAAACATTTAAAAACTCAACACAGGCCTGTGCACTTTTATGATTCTGCAAATGTGTGGAAAAAATAAAATAAATCAACCACATATGATGTCAAACACCCCTTGTAAAGAGATCCATGTTCTCTGGGTTGAGTTACGCCCCATGGCACACGTAATATGGTTTAATAATAAAAGCACCCATGAGAGAACTACAGGCCGCGCCAGGTTATGATAACACATGATGAATCATTATGGCCTCTGACTGAAACGTGTGCATGTGTGTTTTGTTATGGGATATGTGGCCATGCAGAGCGAGTCTGAAAACGCGTCTTACCATGTGATAGTTGACGATTTCCTGAAGGCTCTCGCCACATTTTTCAAGACATTCCTGAAATGAAACAAATAATTGAAAAATCAACACAGCTCATGAAGGTCTGACTATTACCTGAGTCATTTACAAAGAAACACTTGTCTGGGAAACTTACTGAGATCATCTCCTCCTTTTTGCAGTGGTGAGACAAGTCTCGAATGCCGTTGATGAAGAGTTTATTGGCACTGATGTACGCACGACCTGCTTCGATCATACCGCTGCATAGCTTCACCAGCTGATGGACAGAAACAGAATATACAGGAATAGGATATATAACAAGAAACAAATGGTGGATGGAACTTGAGTTTATATATTGACTGAGTTGTGATTATTGGTCTTTTGATGAGAGAACAGGATTGCTTTACAGGCATCAAACAAAAACATTTATATATTTGTACATTAAGGAGCAATTAAAGAAAATAATGAAGTTAAAGGAGTAGTTCACTTCTAGAATAAACATTTCCTGATGATTTACTCACCCCCATGTCATTCAAGGTTTTTCTGTCTTCTTAAGTCGCAAAGAAATTAAGGTATTTGAGGAAAACATTCCAGGATTTTTCTCTATATAATGGACTTCAATGGGACCCAACGGGCTGAAGGTCAAATTGCAGCTTCAGTGCAGCTTTAAAAGGCTCTACACGATCCCAGCCGAGGAATAAGGGTCTTATCTAGCAAAACGATCAATAATTTTCTAAAAAAAATAAAAATGTATATACTTTTTGACCACAAATGCTCTTCTTGCACCAGCTCAGCTTCATCCATTACTTAATCACGTTGGAAAGGTCACGCTTGACGTAGGCGGAAGTACCTACCCAGTGTTTACAAAGCGAACGTGCAAAGAAAGTCAAAAACAACGATGTCGGACGATTTTGAAGTTGGAGGAGAAAATGAGATTGAGTGACCTTTTTTTAACCGGAGTAAATGGATTTACCACTCATGACTTTTCCAACGTGATTACGTCATGCATGAATCACGCGCGTCATGGAGCTAGTGCAAGATGAGCATTTGTGGTTAAAAAGTATATAAAAAAAAAGGGGACCTTTAAGAAAATGACCGATCGTTTTGCTAGATAAGACCCTTATTCCTCGGCTGGGATCGTGGAGCCCTTTGAAGCTGCATTGAAACTTAATTTTTAACCTTCAGTCCGTTGGCTCCCATTTAAGTCCATTATATAGAGAAAAATCCAGGAATGTTTTCCTCAAAAACCTTAATTTCTTTGCGACTGAAGACAGGACATGAACATCTTGGATGACATGGGGGTGAGTAAATTATCAGGAAATTGTTATTCTTGAAGTGAACTAATCCTTTAATAATATCATCATGCGAGGCCAAACATAACAAATATCTGCTCTATTGGCTGCAGACAAGCTGTTGTTCTCATTGATTGTGTTTTGGGATGAAGCCAGAGTACAACCAATCAATTCAAGTTTTTGTCTAAAACAATTAGGGCTGCAAGAGAAGTCGCATTTTAATCATGATCATGATTTCGGCTTCTCTCAAAAAAAGCATAATCCTCTACAATATTTGTCCACTGGTTGTTGATCCTGAAAACAAGCTTTTCTCTTAAATCGATACATTTTCTGCCCAATAGTTTACTTAATCTTCCCAACCTAGAAACCATGCTCTTTCTTATAGAAAAATGCTGATAAGGTGAAAAGATCTCTACTGAGATATTTTTTTTCAAATAAAAATGTAATACAAGCCAGTCTGTTTTCTTTCACATGGTCGTTTGCGCTGTTTGCTGTAACTGCACAAATCATGCGAGCTGACGTATTTGACGCTCAAATAATTCTGATGAAATGTAAAAAATCTTTTTAAAATGAAAAAACTAATAATTAATAACCATGATTATATTTTTTGAGCAAAATAATTTTGATTAACCACTTAACCTTTACAGTTCAGGCCTAAAAACAATATAAAAAAAAGTCTAATGGAGCCCACAGAAGTCAAAAAGGCATGATTTGTTTGATGCGCTTTTTGTCATCCTCTATATTGTTATGCTATGCTTCCTCATTAAATGCTAATGCTATGCTATCCTAATACTAGGCTGAATTCTTTCTTTTCTTAATATATAAATGGACAATTACAAAATACACAATGAGCTAATGTGAAAATGGTCACGTGTAGCACATATGGCAGTGAAAATATATGTAAGTTTGCTCTGAATCAGCTTGTATGAGGCTAATGCTAATAAAGGAGAGATTTCAAAAAAGTTCACCGACATGTTAACATTCCATGCAATTCTACAGCTCAAGAACCCAAATGTTGTTTTATTTATTTTATTATTATTATTATTATTATTTACAATTTTAGCAGCAAATGAAGAGAGAAAACTTTCGACTCTATCATGTTGTGCTTTATTCTCAGCGAATGCTAGCATGCTAAAAGCTGCTTTGAAAAGAATTGTCTTTGTTTCAGCCGTCAAAGCAGCACCTTTTGTTATAAATTTAAAGCCTTCGACAATACATTTCAAGAATATTGATATGCTAGCTTAGCCAACGAAAGCTTACTTAGCCTGTAGCCATGTCTGGCTACCTGTCGTGGCTCGAATCAAGTTCAAGACATTGATGCTTGCATATAGAACAGCCACAGACTCAGCACCCGCCTACTTCCACTCACTACTACGAATCTACATCCCCTTCAGAAGTCTGAGATCCGCTAGTGAGCGACGCCTCGTGGTACCATCACAGAGAGGCTCAAAATCACTTTCCAGAACATTCTCGTTCACCATTCCTGGCTGGTGGAACGATCTTCCCACCCCTATCCGGAATGCTGAATCCCTGACAATTTTCAAGCGACAGCTGAAAACTCATCTC
>NW_015558618.1:423433-439412 GCF_001515605.1 Sinocyclocheilus anshuiensis | reverse complement strand
TATTTATTCCTTCTCTTTCTAGCTTGTACTTATTTGAACAATGTCTAAGAACTTGGTATTACAACCACTTCCTGTGTCTGTTTGCCTCTTTAAGAAGAATCGCTTTATGTATCCCCCAATTGTAAGTCGCTTTGGATAAAAGCGTCTGCTAAATGACTAAATGTAAATGTAATGTAAATGTAGCCTGTTTATTTGTTGAATATCTGTCTGTCAAAGGGCTGGGCGATCATGCATTTAATTTGCGCTACCTTTAAAACGCTGGTGTATGTACGCACACAGGCATCTTAGCCTTGCTTTTATTTGAGCATCTTACACTGATTTCATGCTAATTAAAAGTCTGTGCTTTTTCTTATTGCAATGAACCTGCAATAATGAGCAGACATTGCCCTCGTATGTAGATTTGGAAGCTTCTGTTAACACGCTGTAGCATGACTGCAGTTCCTTGATGCAAATGTTCAACATTCTAGTGCTAAATGGGTTCCTCTCTCCATTTCCCTTAATCCTGTACGGCGTACGAGCTGGGATTTAGCTCGGCGCACATTTGTTATGCTGCTTTATCCAGGCGCTAATGCGCTGGTGCTTAGTTAGCTGAGCATGAAGGCCTTAAAACCTACATCTCAATAAAACAGGCAAAGAAGACACTGATCAAATGAAATGAAGTTATGTCAAATAAAGTTCATACCTTATCCAACTTGGCTTCTATTTCCACAACATCAGTCTCGACTTCATCGATATTCGCCCTGCAGAGACACAAGAAAACACATTATTCATTAGATAACATATATATCATTACTGATTGGTTATATCAAAGGACAAACAAAAACATTCACATTTTGGGATTATTTATTTATTTATTATTTCATTTTTACAGATATTGTGAATTCTTAATCCATAAATATTAAAGTTTTTAAGGAGTCACAACTGATATTTTACAGACTAAACCATAAAAAGACCTTAATGAAGTTGTTTGTAATGAATTTCACCATTTTTAGCCAATATTTACTGAGGTGCATAAACTCAGATTAAAGAGGTTTGCAATCAATCAGTTACAAAAGAAATACAAAACCTGTTCTAATTGAAAGGAAACATGTTGATGAAAAAGACTGAATACAATACTTGGTAATATAACATAAGACATTTATAAGAGATATTTTGTAGGCCAGTCATTTTTGACCAGGAGCACCAAAAGTGTAACACTCCCAAAAAGTCCAAAAAAACAAAACAAAAAACAAATAAGGAAGTTTTTGTACCCTGTGAGAGAAAAGACATTCAGTTTTAGTCCAATGCAATAACACTTTTAATAGCATTTTCGGGAAAAAGAAACTCCTCTCAGGGTCAAAATGACACATCACGAGGGTTAAAAACATGATTTTTTAAAAATAAATATATTTTCTTCGATATCATATCAGGACAGTCACATCTAATTGACATGGTTGACTATGTGCCACCCAAAAAATAGCAAAATACATTTCTGAATTTAGAAATAAAAAACTGAAACCAGCCCAAGATGGTCATAGCTGGTGTGCAGACTGGTCAGACTGTGAGACCAGCTGACCAACCAGCTAAAACCAGCTTGGCTAGGCTGGGAGACCAGCTAAAACCAGCTACTTCCAGCCCAAGCCAGCTAAGACCAGCCAACCAGCTTTTAGCTATCTTTTTTCAGTAGGGCTAGAAGAGGTGTTTTCAAGTGATTATGTATTTTTAATGCAAGGACAAAAAATAAGTCATGTCACTGAACCAGGAACGATGCCTTGGCAAACACCAGCAAGTATCAGCCCTCAGTCATCCTCTATAAAGTGTATAGATGTGCACTCAGGTTTGATAGAGGCTTTTAAGCTTTATTTAGTGGATATGGCTGACTGCACAGGGATGTATCTCTTATTATGCTATCGCCCCTTTAACTTCAATGACCTGCAGTTGATCCCAGAGCTTTGTAGCCAATATAGATTGACAATAGAAAGACTGTATCAATTCACATCTTCACACCATCACTCTCTGCAGCAAGCGTGCTCTGTGATTAGGTTACACCTTTATAAAAATCAATTTCATTAACACATGACGACATATCTAATCTCACACTATCTGAAAGCCTTCTTACATTACAACTGTCACATTAACTAACTCAAGCAGGGCCGCGAGGAGTCCAGGCATGAAGCATATGTGTGTCTCTGCATGCACAGCCTTGCACATATATCTACTAAATATCACACAGTAATCTTTCTATAGTATAGTAAATATCAGAGTACCATAGTATTGTCACATGTGGGAAAGGACGAGGAGAAATGAGGATCTAGATGCAGCTAATTTAACAGAAAAACAACAAGCATACACAAAAAATAGGCAGGGAACAAAAGAGAATGCGACAGACCATTGACTGACAAAGCACAAGAGAAACACTGCTATATATACACAGAGCTGAAAGAATGAGAAAATGAGTAACCGTGGTAACTAACAAGAAGATGGGAGTGGTCCAATGAGTCTCCATGGCAACAAACAAGGGAACAGAGCAGCAGGGAAACAAGGCAACAATAAAACACAGAACTACAAACTAAAAGTCCAAGACACAGGAAATATATGACAAGTACTGCCATCATTGTACTGCTACAGTACCTTTTTCTAATGAAATTCACCCAATGTCCAGTTAAAATCTATTTAATGACTGGTAAATCATATTTTAATCTTAAAAAATGAGGATCTGTGAGGAAGTATGAACAAAACACCTGGATAGTCAAACCACATGACCATTTTGATGCTCAGATTTAAATTTCAGTAAATGTTGCTTTACTAGTCCACTATTTGTATAACAACACAACTCAAAATTTTGATTTGCTAAGCCACATTTGAAGCCGTTTACATTAATTCTAATGCAACAGTCAGGTTCTGGAAGTAAAAATCCCCCAAAACCTTTGAAAACATACCTGCTATGAGGTATGAGGTTGTTAGTCAATGGTATGTGTTTTTTTTTTAAATAATCATGTTTAACAGATAAATTCCTGATGAAAAGCCACATTACTCATGATTCTGCAAAGATACTAGTCCACTATTTGTATAACAACACAACTCAAAATTTTGATTTGCTAAGCCACATTTGAAGCCGTTTACATTAATTCTAATGCAACAGTCAGGTTCTGGAAGTAAAAATCCCCCAAAACCTTTGAAAACATACCTGCTATGAGGTATGAGGTTGTTAGTCAATGGTATGTGTTTTTTTTTTTAAATAATCATGTTTAACAGATAAATTCCTGATGAAAAGGCACATTACTCATGATTCTGCAAAGAAATCTCCACCAATCGGAGAATCCCAACACACATCCCACTTTGCTAATGTGTGTTGCTTTATTCCTTGGTAAACAGATTACAGACTGATAAACTAGGCTGGAAGGAATCTAAGTCAGCATCTCCAACTAATTTTACAAGCACAATGTGATGAATTTCTGAGCTAAACAGCATTCAACAAAAACAATTTCATTTATCTATTAAGACTTGACTGGAGAATGGAATGGAGTCTCCCGAAACACTGTTGGGTCAAAATGGCAGAACAATTATGATGAAACGTAATAAAGACAAAACGGTAACACTTTACAATAAGGTTCCATTAGTTAATGTTAATGTATTAACTAACATGAACAATAAATGTATTACAGTATCTTTGTTAATGTTAGTTAATGTCATTAACTAAACAGTTGTTCATTGTTAGTTAATTCACAGTGCATTAAGTTAAGCACAGCTTTTGATTTTAATAATGCATTAGTAAATGTTGAAATTAACATTAAAGTGCCCCTATTATGGGTAATGAAATGTTCATATTTTGGTTTTGGGAGTCCCCAACAACAGGTTGACATGTATGCAAGGTCAAAAAACACTTTCATTGTCTTATAATATGCATTTATTTTTACCTTACTTGCTCAACGACTCCCAAACGATTCGCTCAACGATTCATTTTTCTAAACCCCTGCTTTGCGTGACGCTAATCTGCCGTGATTGGTCTGATTGGTCTCATTTTCATTTCATCTTGCCTGTAATGCCTGATAAAGCAGCGTTTGTGAGCGCAGTTCTTCTTGTTGTACAGTGTTACCGGTGAAACAGTTATTTTACTGCTCCAAAAGCGGCACCTAGTGGCAAAGAATGAATTTGCATTTTCATTCAGACCAACGTGAAAAGACCAACAAGTGGGCGGGCAATATGCTAATGTTTCATGTTGACGTCAACATGAAACGGCTTGGGATTTGTTTTAAAAACGACTCGTTTCAGTGATTCAGAGTCGACTCTTTCTTTTGAAAGAAAATAACTTTATACACGGTGCACTTTCAGACTTTCAAACTTTGCAGGATGTTTTCATTCACTTAGAGCTGTGTTACACACTGCATGAAAGGTAATTTTCAAAAATCCATAATAGGGGCACTTTAACTAAGATTAATAAATACTGTAGAAATATTGTTCATCCTTAGTTTATGTTAACTAAAGTTAACTAATGAACCTTATTGTAAAGTGTTAATGATAAAACTAATTGTTTGGTATAATTATGCACTAATAAATCTTGCACAATAAGATCAGGAACATGTATTAAGTACATAGCGTCTATTTTGAGTTCATGTTGACATATTAATACAGTAAATGTGTTTGTTGAACATTTGTGGCACTTATCTGCTGCTTACCATCACTTTCTACTGTTAAATCACAGTAAAACATGGTATGCCATGGCTTCATTAGTGTAACAGCCTAAACAGCAACAACAAAAACAGAAACAAGTAATATCAACCACCCATACATATCTGGATATGCCTCTTCTGGGTAATTTGTTTATCTTCTGCTTTGGAAGACACTGTCAGATTGTGTTTCCAGGAAAACTTGACGCCAGCGAAAGCAAATGCTTTTAAACATGCAAATGTTTTGTGAGTAAATGCGACGTTTCTTGGGGGAATGCAATAGTTTAGTAAGAAAATGCAAATGTTTTGCAAGCGACCACAAAGCTTCTGATGGAAACTCATTTTTATGAACGAATGAACGAGTTTTGCAAGCGAATGAAAATGTTTTGCGAGTGAAAACAAAGCTTTTCGGAGGATCTCAAATGTTTTGTGAGGGAATGAAAATGTTTTGTAAGAGAACACAAATGTTTTGCAAATGAACACAAAGTTTCTCAGTGCAACGCACTATTTTTACGAGAGAACACAAAAGCATTAAAGGGATAGTTCACCCAAAAATGAAAATTACCCCATGATTTACTCACCCTCAAGCCATCCTAGGTGTTTAAGACTTTCTTCTTTCAGATGAATACAATCGGAGTTATTTAAAAAAAAACATGTCCTGGCTCTTCCAAGCTTTAGAATATGCTAGTCTCGCGAGAACCAAGTTTTGTTTACAGCAAAGGAAAGCCAGTCTCCTCTTGGCTTATATCAAAATCCTCAGACAATTTTCTTTACAAATCCTTTTTGCTCTTTCCTCCGTGCTTCCCCTGTCGACACTTTTTACCGGAGCTTAAGTTACGCCTACATCCTTCGTCATCCGCTGGAACGCCGATCTCTCGTGAATGCGCGTACAACAGTTAGCGGAAGCTAGAGATTATGGTTTATAAAGTTTTAAATATGGATATTTGTCTTACACAAATGCATCGCTTCGCTTCAGAAAGCCTTTATTAACCCCCCGGAGCCGTGTGGAGCACTTTTTATGATGGATGGACGCACTTTTTTGGGCTTCAAAATCTTGACCCCCATTCACTGCCATTATAAAGCCAGGACATTTTTTTATATAACTCTACCTGTATTCGTCTGAAAGAGGAAAGTCATATACACCTAGGATGGCTTGAGGGTGAATAAATCCTTTTCATTTTTGGATGAACTATCCCTTTAAAATATAATTCTCCTTCCTATCTTATATTTTTTCCATCACCAATTTTCCATTATGGACTCTGTATTTCTGATATCATAGCGAAGAAAAAAAGATTCAATACGTTTTAAAATTTAAGAATGGGTGTCTGCAAAATCAAGGTCATGTGGTGTGACCAACATGCAGGGAAAAAAAAAACATAAAACAGGAAATTATATAGTAGACCGGACCCCTGCATGACTGTGTGTCAGGGTCCTTAAGTCTCTTGAAATTTAGTTCAGGCTGCAAATTGTCATGCAGTACAACTTACCAAAAACAATGATATTTAATAATTATTATATTTGGGAAAAAAAACTTTTTGCCCTGAAAAATATATTTAAAAACGTTTTTGAAAGTAATAATTCAGATATGTACTGTACACTCACATGTATTCAAGGTTTAAGGAAAATATTACTTTTTACTTGTTGGTTACACCACATCATATTTTATTAAATGGAATAACATTTATTTATGTATTTCCATTTGAAATAGAAGATGAGAGAACACTACTAAGAATTTGTCATGTGTTTTAAACTAGATTTTTTATTTATTTAGTTTTCTTTAAATCCTTTTCTTTGTCTTGGACACTAATTAGTCACTGAGACATTGGCTCCTAGTGTCTTCAGAGGACATTATGAGAGCCAAGACGAAGAGATCAGATTGTGCCCTGGCTCGGGTCTCAGCACTGATGTTTCTCTCATGGGAGAGGGAGAGTTTGGGGCTGCAGCGCCAAACTCCAGTCCTACGGTCCAAAACAGCACTTACAGAAGGTGTGGACCAACACTGAGAGCATCTCTTGGACTAATCGCTGAGAATGATGCTACAGGATTGTGCAATAACCTGTTAAAACAAAAAATCTCAATGTGCATTTGTAATGCAAGAACATCCTTATTTTCATTCTGAGAGTGCGAGGTCATATAGGCTTTGTTGTTCAGCCTCCACTTGTAACCAGGCCCTTGAGATGTTGCTCATGATCGCTCCATATGAACTGTGATGAGCTGCAAGGATGCCACATTCCTGTGATCTATTGTTAGGAAGACCCTGAGCACATACAAAACAGCTCAATTACACAAGTTGCCCAGCAGGTGGGCTTTTCCAGTGAGTTGAGGTAGTGACTCCTAAAATACCCCTGGCAGCTGCGGCATCACCAACCAATGGAATAAATACACGCTAACAGATATCAAGGGGGGAAATCATGGAAAATCATATATCATGTGTATTATAATTGCAAAGCTCACTCAAACGTTTGTGCGTTTGATTAAAATACATATAAGATTTCCCCCAAAATTCAAGATATGGGGGCAAAAATTCCCCCGTATGACTTTGTCTTTTATATTTATATCATCTGATATAGCAGATGACCTCATGTCTTATTCACCGGTGAGAACACTATAGTTCCTGTTTTTGTTCTATTTTGCCAGTGAAAATAGTTCGAAACAAAGCCACAGCAGAACAGTTTTGCATCTCTGAGCAACACAAGTGTTTTGTTTCTAAATGAATCATTCCTTTTGAGCGAATGAGTTGAATGAATGATTCAATGACTTACTTAATTTAGACATTCAAATGCTTTGTTCCTTAATGAATCCATTTGAACAAATCAGTTGAACGACTCAATGACTCACTCATGCAGCCACCTTCTTGCTGCTACCTACCGGTGATTTTAATTTTATATTTAAAATGGTATTTTCCTTTTTTTCCCCCAAAAATTATTTTAAATATCAGAATTCAAAGTTTTTTTGTGTGTTTTTTTTTAAACATCAAAACATTATTTATGCATTTGTAACTCATTGTTATTGTTGTTCTGTTTAATTTAATTATTTATTTTTGAGCTTTAAGTTTTTAATCTTTTTAACACATTTTTAAGGACAGGAAATAGTGAGAAGGAGAGAAGTGGGATTGGGAAGTGACTCAAATCAGATTCAAACTCACGGATAAATAAGTGCTCCAGACGTGTGTGTGCACTACCCACCAGGCCTCGTAAACATGTATTTTATTATAAATCTATATGTTTTTGATTCAGAAAACCCTGACTAACAGTATAAGTGGACTTCAGAAAAACATGACTGTGTCTCAATGCTGCCTGGAGATACAGTATTAGGCCGGCGCAGTTTTTTTTAACAAAGGTTCTGGGGCGCAGTATGATGCCATGATACCATGAGTCCAATGACGTGATAATATCACAGTTTATGAAACCACATTTCTCATGTACAGGGACTGGAGAGCTTCAGACCATCTGCTGGTGCACTGATCCAACACACCACCAATCTGTCATATTTTATGCATTATTAAATGTGATAATGTTGTCAATGGCATTGCTATAATTTATAACACTCTTCAAATCACATAAATACTCTATTATATATAGCATTCATTTATTATGTACAGTAGGGTGTGTTCTGAATCCTCGCTGCCAAAGACAAAATGTTTCACATCTATTTTTCATTTCCAATCCACCAGATCACAGAAGCACTAACTTAATGGTCAGATGAGGGATTCTGGATGGATGCTAGACTGTAAGGTCACACACAACCAGCTTTGTTTGCATGTATGTGTCGGTTCAGATGAGACGGGACACTTAACCCTCCGTTCTAAGCACTATATGTTCGGACAGATTGGCTCCGCCCCCTATCTCTGGGATGTGCCTTGTTGACACGAGTGAATCCAGACACTGATGTGATATGGTTTCATCTTAAGCTCGGCTGCGCAGCCTCCCACCCATCCATCCGAAAGCTATTCTTAGCCCCACTCAAGCATGTGTATGAGCACGCATGTGCGTAAGCATCACATGAATCTACGCTCATAACTCTCCGCCTGACATTTTAGATCAGCCCTGAGGTGAGACTCAGAGGCCTGGAGTTTTCTTCATTAAAAGAGCACTGTGGCCAAACCCACCGCACATTATATACTGCATCTTTCAGCTTCAGGGTACAATGATCTAAAGGCGACACGTTAACAAAACAAACACTGATAACACTAGAAACACTGCTGAATGCAGATGGGTGTAAAATATGCATAACACTTTAAAGACAACATGAAATCACCCCTGAATTGATCCTTTTGACTTTTTTAAAGCTAATGTAATTTTTCCATGTTAAAATATTTTCTTCCATTTTAATATGAAGGTTGATTTTCTTGAAAAATGTAATGCTGTATCTTTTTAGCTCAAAACAGTATAAAAAATGGCTTGCTTGCTTATTTAGTTATTTATTTGTAGACAGTAAAGATATTTCTAATATGAATGCTGTTCTTTTGATCTCCATATTAATCAAATAATCCTAAAAAAATAAAATGTATCACAGTTTCCACAAGAATATGAAGCAGCACAACTGTTTTCAACATTGATAATAATCAGAAATGTTTCTTTAGCAGCAAATCAGCATATTAGAATGATTTCTGAAGGATCATGTGGCACTGAAGACTGGAGTAATGATGCTGAAAATTCAGCTTTGCTATCAAAGGAAAAACTTTTAAATTTAACATTTAATATTAAATTTCCAATTTTACATATTACATTGGAAACAGGCGTTTTCAATTGCAACAATATTGTAACAATAACAATATTACTGTTTTTATTGTATTTTTAATTATATAAATGCAGTTTTGTTGAGTATACGAGATGAAAACTTTAATAATTCCAAATGTTTGAAATTATATACACATACACGCATATATATGACTGTGAAGTTAAAATGATATATTTTTTTATTATTTTATTATTTATTGTTCATTTAATTAATTAGTATTACTTAAATAAATAACAGCAATAATAACTTTATATATAATCAAATATATTTAAATAATAGTAAAAATGGTGGCACATGTACTCACGGTTTATGACTGCTGGTTTATCATTTTCCCTGTTTTTTATGACTCAATCAAACCTGATGAATAAAATCAAGTTCCCCCGACTAAATTCGACACGAGCAGCTATAAAAATTCTGAGTGTCCTTCTCTCTAGTGGAGCTGATGTCCTGTAGTTTCCCTGCTGGAATGTCTTTGCTCTTCTATAAACATCCTCTATTTCACAGACCGTTCAACTGATGTGGTGAAATTTGGAGGTTTTTGATTTGCTGAGAGAGAAACTGTAAACTTTACTTGCTGCCCCATGGCCAAGATAAGCAATTTTGGGGGGAAAATATCTTTTTATGATAAAAATATGACTGCAAAAGGCCACTTTAGTCATCTTATATATTGTTTGTCTTTCTTGAATGACTTCCCACAGAATTAACAGAGGTTAATCACCTTAAGTCTCTCTTTTATTCAGCTAAAATCAGAGACACCGTTCTTTATTTTCACTCTTACCACTCGGTTTGAATGATCTTGACTCTCACTGTCCAACACAAGCTGACTGTGAGTCATGTGACCTCTAAGAGCGTGAAACAGCCATGCACAGCTGCAATTCAGCTATAGATCTTCTATATATGAAGGATGCACTCAGATGTGGGGAATTATAGAGACACCTGCGCGTCTACTAAAATGCTACGCTGTCTTCGGAGTCCAAGCGCAGCTAAGCACATTCCCTGAGCTGCTTCCGTTCACAAAGCCCGGACTGTTAGCAAACAAACTCAATAGGCCAACACAGGGGCTGTTTTCATCCGCTGAATGACTGGAGTCTTCATGACCCACAGCAAACGGATCACTGAATATCAATCTGTGTCCACATGTATCCACTATTTACAGGCTTTACTTTATACGCAACCAAAACAACAAATGTGAGGCGCTTTATCTGGGAAACTGAAAGAACAGAGGATCTTTTTTCGAGTCGTAGACATAGACAAATTAGTTTGGTTTCACGACGAGAGGGAAGACTGGTTGGTTCAGGTGCACAATGCTTCAGCAAAATGTAGGATTTTGCGTGTTCACATTCTTGATTCAACATTTGCTCTAAATGACCAAATCAAAATGATTTCGGAGGATGTTTCATTTATGGAACGTGCATGAATGATTGCTTTTTTGAGAAACAGTTGACATTTAAATGACAAAAGCATGCAATATGTGTCCAGTTATACATTTTTTTAAATGTATGGCATTGCTCCATTCCTACTTACAGCACAGTATATTCTCTGTTATCTAAAAACAGATTTTGTCATTGTCATTACAGCTTGGCTTTGCGCTGTCCCTTTTTCTGTCAGACCAGCAATAATTGTCAAATTATATATGAGCATATATAATAGTTGACATTTCTCTAGCATTTTGACTGAGAGTGCCACAAAATAAATCTGGGATTGCTTTTTCTGCAAAGTACGGTATATATGCGGTGCTGCCTTAGAAAAAGAGATACAGTCGGTATAGTATCACCCCCTTTAAAATGATCACATTTTGTTGCTTTGCAGCCTGAAATGAAGACTTGTAAACTCAATCAGGTGTAGCTAATCACATTCTCAATGGCACACAAAGGGCCTCATTTACGAAACGAACGTACGGCAGAAAATTGGGCGTACGGTCGTTTCAACGCAAAACTTGTAATTGATCAATATGGACGTGAGCGGTGGCTACGATCAAATCTCACGTCTGGTCTCAGCTCATGTACGCAAGTTTTTGAGTTACCTGAACTTGCGCGCAGCATAGTAAATCTGGTGGAGAATTCGAGAATGACAGCATTTTGTTCATTTTTTATTTTCCTGACCGTCAAACGAAGCTCATTAGTCGATCGTTAACCACCAAACAAACATTTTTGCGCATGTGAAGGATTTTACACGGATATTAGAACATGAGTGAAGTATAAAGCCATGTTTAGGCTACATAATGAATAATAGTTATGCAAACAAATGTTACAAATATGGCAAAAATGGAAGCATTTGGATTCTTGTGGTATGAGACAGGCTCGTGAGCCCAATGCAGTTTCAGTTTTGCTTGACATTTGTATGCCGTTTATAATGAATGCCACTATAGCATAATTTGTGTTTTATTTTATAGTTTAATATATAATTTTATAACTACTTATTTTTCGTTCTTGTTCTGAATACTGTTAACTTTAAAATATTTGTTGTAGAGTGAGGGGAACTAAATAGGCTGTTTATATTTACCAGTATTTTAATATACATATAAATTACATAAATTAATGTAGCCTAATTGTTTGCAATTACAAGGTTAATGGGTGTTTTTGGAGTAAGATCAATTTCTCTTTCATGAGATTACTTCCTCTTTTTGGCCGGGTTTCGTTTCTCCGTGAGGTAAACTATAGGGGTGAGGCTTCTAAACCGGGGTGTTTTTAGGGGCGTGATATTCAAATGATGATTGTTTTCTGCCGCCACATTTATCAACGTGCGATCATTCGTACGATGAGATTGGCGGCATACGAATGTTTCATGAATCACACGTGAACTCTGTCGTAAGTTGATTTGTGCGCAGGGATCTGCGCTCGTTTCTACGTTAGATTGATAAATGAGGCCCAAAGCCATTTTACTTTTAACTGTGATCAGCTGTGGTCATTTCGATTAGCTCAGCATGAAAAGAGCTTTCCTGCAGCATTTCAGTCCTTGGTAGTGCAACTGAAGCAAACAATCAACTATGGGTGGCAAGGCATCTCCAGGATAAAGTTGTGGACAGACACAAGTCCACAAAACCACACAGTATTGTTTACATGCTCGCTTATTGCGAGAAAGCTGCTTAAGATGAGAAAGTGGCATTCAGGATTGTTATGCTCTTAACCCACACTTGAATGTAAATTATGCAATAACTCTAATTTAAGATATTTTAAGTGCATGTAAATTGGGTCCGTGAGTCACAACACCATGACATTTGCTGCGTCACATTGTAAGATCAAGGACTCTGCGGGTGGCCATGTAGACTCATTAGCATAAACCTCCACACGTCACTGGAGTTCGTTGGATCATCCTGGTATTACACTGCCTTCTAAATCAGAGAGTGGCATTGAGAGATAATGACAAGGGTCTCGCCCTCCAAACCTACAGAGCGAGAGAGCCTCTCAGATCATGCCGTCGTACGTCAACATGCTAACTGTAACATGAAGGTATGATCCTGTTTATCACCCCTTTAACTGGTCGCACTGGGAGAAGCACGTTAACAGCATTATAATGACTTTCAGATGGTGTAGAGGAAGAGTCTTCAGCTGCACTGGATGACACTGCACATCAGCTGTACAGCATCTGTTAGTGAGCGTGTGTAGCTGTCCTGTTTAATGGAGTAAGCTGTTCCCAATCCCCAAATCTTGGAACATGGGAAAATGGGCCACAGCAGTAGGAGAAAATCCAGAGTTGAGAACAAACGACAGTTGCCAGATGTTCCCATCTGTCTTGAGCAATATCTTCTGTAGTCCAAGGTCCATGAGAGTCACTGTTGTGAGAATTATTGCCCTAGTCCACCTTGTGGAATGAGATCCAAACATCTGAACAGGAGCATGACCAGATGAGAAGGTGGCAGAACCTTGAGGTGTTTTACCAAATAGTTCCCTCAGGAGCAGGACTGTTTGCTTGAGCGACAGTTCAGAGAAAAACCAACCCAATTGCAAAGACCTCATTTGTGGTGAGAGAAAAACAAGTACTAAAAGTGTTGGCCAGGCTAGGTTTACTTTGGCCTCAATCTTTCCTCTGCAAACTGCAGGGGAGCAAATGACACCTTTTCCCTAAGTGAGCTAAAGACTTATGCCAAGTATTAGGCAACGTTATTTGGCTTAAAACCGTTAAACATCTGCACAGAGTACTTGATCATTTCTGAAGCAAAAACACAGCATTCTTGTTTATAAAGCACTATATTTGTACTGTTTTATGGCTCTCCATTCCTGTTCCTTAATGTTCAAATATTACATCACTGTTTCACTGCCTATGCTAGTGTTGTGTACAGAGTATGCGTTGAACAAATAAGCATCATGCTTGTTTGGTCAAAATTTGTTTTCCTTCATACAATCATTTTAATTATGTTGTAACATCAAGATAGTCATATCACACTACACACAAGTCAAATATAATGGAGTCAATTACAAATAAACGTGTCCAAGAAAAAAAAAAGTTCTTAGAAAAGCTTTTTGTTTGCATTCATTTTGGTTTCATATGGGTTTGAAAAACTTTTATACAATTTTCAAGAAAAGTTTCAATGTGATTAATCTAAGTATGTCATATGGTGTGACTATCAAGTAAAAAGTAATAACATATTTTCCCTACACCTTGAATGCATGTGAGTGTAAGCATCTTAATATTTGTTCTCCGAAAATAAATTTCTTGCAGTATAAAATGTTTTTACAAAAATCATGGATTATTAATTCATATATATCATTGAGTTTTCGGGAGTCGCACCACATGACATAACATTTCACACCCTGAACGAACCTTGTCCTGTTATAAAAATGTCAAACTAGGGGTTCTCTCTATATCATTTCCTTTTTTTCCTTTATATTGGTTGCACCATATAACTTTGTAGGTGGCACCACATGATTCTGATAAGGCTGTAAAGTATTAATATGCCATTAATATTACCTATGGTTTCTTGAAAGAACTTCATTTGCCTTAACCAACCTGGTACTTATAACCTACCATCATTCAGCGAGGAATTACAGAGCAGCGCTAAAGACTCGACTCATCGCATCCTCTACTGCTAATGGAGTCTGTCACGGCCTCATCTGCAGGGTGAATAATCAAGTTGCTCCTGTAATGACTACTGCCTTACATGGGAATCGCTTTTTAAGAGGATGTTGGGAAATGGTGTTTTTACTGGCTTGTTTTAGCAACCATACTCTGGGACTAAGTGAGATCCAACTGAAAAACCAGGCATGTTTTCAGCCACTGAAAACATTAGCATGTCATATCATATCTGATGGAGCCTCAACTTCGGTAGAAGCTCTCTAGCCACTTTAAACCCAATCTTATTTTCAATTGCTTGCTTTAGTTCTGCTGATGTGGAGCACCACAAACCAATAATTACACCTGATCATAAGTCATAAATGTACTTTCGATGCAATTTATGGGGCTTAACAATACGCACGACAGATCAACATGGCGTCAGAATGCATGGAAGTCTAAGAGTACTCAGGCCCACCCATGCAGCATGTTCACCAGCCAGACGATTCAAACCCATGCCAGAACGACTGTGGTTTGATTTCTCTGCAGAAACCACAAATATCTCAGAGAGGGAGACTAAAAAAATCTAGAATCAAAAAAACACCCTCTGCTCAAAGAAATCCAGTAGCGTACAGCCATTAACCACAACGGTTAAATGACCATAGGACACATTGTTTGTAAAGCACATCAACATTTCATAAAGCCAGATGCAGTATGGTTTTGCCATCTGGGTGCAGAATTCCTTGGCATCGCCACCTACAGATGATCAATTCTACAACAACCCTCCTTTCTCAGGATTAGTTGTACAAAACTTCCAGAAACAAGCTAACTTCTAGAACAGGCTGCCAACTTTTTTTCTGGCTAGTAAAAATTATGACTTCCCATAATCATGTTCCGAACAGGCATACTTTTTACGAGCTATAGGTCATGACAGATGACTAGTTGTCGATTAGTTTGGTCAACTAGTTTATCTACATGTATATTTTTAGTGCTGATTTTAACTACAGTGTTTTAATTAGCATGCTAACGGGATGCTGTATCCTATATAGCTTATCTAGTTTGTGTGGCAAAACTCTCTTGCAACAGCTGCATCATGAAATTCATCATTTAAAGCACCGTTGCTATAGCCACTGACATTCCGATTCATGTTTTTGGCGGTTGCGTCACGTCTTATGTGAGTTTTTAACGTCCTGCTGTTTTGAACAATTCAGAGCGGCTGATGAGGCCATCTAGTACCCTAAAGACATAGACATTTGTAATGCCTGACGAGACAAAAACATACAATTGAACAACTGAACATTTGCATAGTGTGTAGGCTAAGCAGGCTACGCAAATATAGCTTTAAAGACTTAAGCCGCCTTTCCACTATCTCCGACAAACGATAAGCGATAGACCGGAAGTCAAAATCTCATACCGGCCCATGCCTACTTAAACTAACTAAAAAAAAAACCATCAATGAAAAATGTTTTTACAGCTTTGGGTTTATAACACATAACTTAAAAGTCCTTAATAGTTGAAATAACAAATCACATGATAAAGAATTCTGTTGAATTTAAAACCTGCTTAAAAAAAATAGTTCACCCAAAAATGAACATTTGCTGAAC